>NC_136065.1:1062520706-1062660706 GCF_964261635.1 Lissotriton helveticus | reverse complement strand
TCTGCTCTCTCACGCCCAGGCAAAGTCGGCCGTGGCCTTCGAGTTTTGTTCTTCTAATGCTTTGTTTCTGGCACATCGTGCTGAGAATAAGCGTAAAAAGGTTACAGTACTTGCCCTCAGTAGATGGCTCAAACAGGCTATCCCACAGAAAAATATTTTAGCAGGGAGTGTAGTCCCATTGAATTTCCAACATTGATTGACTAGATCGGTCTCCATCTCCTGGGTTGAATCAGCTGGAGTCTCCCTACAAAAGATGTGTAGGGCAGCCACCTGGTCCTTACCCAACACTTCGGTGTCACATTGCAGGTTAGAATTAAATAAGGACAACTAAATTACATTTTGCTACAGTTGCGTTGAAATGTGCAATGAAGTAATTGTATGCAGGTAAAGAAAAGAAACAAATGGATAGACATAGCTGTGGAAAATGTCATAAGTGCTCGGAATGCTATTTTAGGTCCTCAATCATTAAATCATTATGACAGGAACGAGGAGCACTGAGGAGGTAATGAACTCGTTACTCGGAGTCAAGCAATCCTCCCTTGCCTCCCGTGTAAGGCCCTGCTAAATATCTACTAGTTAAAGTAGGATGTGTTAGCTAGAACAAGGGACTTGGTAGTATGTACTAAGATAGTATGTATGAGTAAAGTATGAACTTTGGTTGATTTTACTAATTTGTATATGATCAGGGACATTAAAATACTGGCCAGGCCGGTAGGTTACATGCCAGGTGGCAACTTTACCTCAGGCATGCATTCTCTTCAAAACAAACGTGCGGGCCACCGTCGGCTCAAACACGCGCACTTACCTTTCGCGTCAGGCTGCCTCGAGGCCGCGGCTGCACCACAGAGAAGGCGAGCACACCGCCCCCCGAAATATTTCGACTCGTTCAGCATGCTTTCTTGGAAGCTTCTCGTCTGCGGCCGGTGCGTCACGGAGGTTGCTGGATATAGATATTTCAGTCCGTCGCAGCCGTTGCCCTGCCGAAAACTATGCGAGGCAAAAAACGAAAAGAATAGATACGCCTATGAGACCGGGAATGTGCTCGAGCTGCAAGGTGGGGCTTGACGTCAACGCATTTTCTATTGGGCTTTTCAAAATGAGTTCTACTGTGAGGCATGTTTTTATATCAAGTATGTATAAATGAACAGAAGAGGACGAAGAGATAGCGAACAATACTTTTTGTGCAAGGTTTTGGCATTCCAACTCATGAACGTAGGGAAAATTGTGAATACGTAGTCTTGAACTGAGCTTAATATTAATGGGATCAAAACAGCTTAGAATTGAAACAAGGACCCTACCGCGGGGGTAGCCCCTCTCCTCCAAGCACCGCTCTTCGCGTCTATAAGCTCAGTATCCGGCCTGGGAGGAGTGGGAGGGCGGGGGCTGCCTGCGCATGCGCAACATTTTAAAGTTGCGTTTTGAGGTCGGAGCGCGAGCCCGGACCGACAGCGAAGTCCCGGGACC
The DNA here is from genome assembly GCF_964261635.1 of Lissotriton helveticus. Classification (NCBI taxonomy): domain Eukaryota; kingdom Metazoa; phylum Chordata; class Amphibia; order Caudata; family Salamandridae; genus Lissotriton; species Lissotriton helveticus. Next base: position 1,062,659,242 of record NC_136065.1, on the reverse strand, counting down.
CAGGAGGGGGCCCGGGTGAAGACCAGCGGGGAGACTGCGGGACCCCCAAGCCTAAGGGGAGAGCCCCGCATCTTGCAGGCATGGCAGAGCAGCTCGAGTGCTCTGCGAGGCTCCCGAGAAGCCCGAAGCCCGGTTAGGTAAGAGACGGGGAGGGGGTTGCCTGTATGTGTGTGCCTGCGTCTGGGTGCCTGCGTGTGTGTGTGTGTGTGTGTGTGTGTGTGTAAGTAAGTGTAAGTGCGTGTGCGCGCGTGTGTGTCTGTGTGCATGCACGTGCGTTAGGCTGACTTGCTGGGAATGTGGACGGAGCCGACGTGCGCGTTCACGCAGTCAAATCCAGCAATCTGCAACAGAAGCGTGTGGCACCCTCTTGTCCCTCATTCCCCCCAGACTGATCACTAAAGTTCTCGAGACTGGACGCATCCTTCGGATGCTAACTCCAGCTCGACCTAAATATTTGGGTATCAGTGGCCTAGAGCTTATACAGAAGACTAAGGAGGAATTGATGCTACTGAGAGATATACTATGACAAAAAAGCAGAAGGCAAGGGACTCAATCTTTGGGCACCAAATGGAAATGTTCTAAAAGTATAAAAATGGATTGTTGGTGGGTTGGAGAATTGAGATTAGACATAACTCCAATTTCCGTGTAGTACAGGGCTAACAAACCTGTTTGTAGTGGGTTAATAGGATTCGGCCTGTGGGAAATGACGTCAAATTTAGGTCAATCGGCTGAAGACAAGGTATTCTAAGACTTTAGAGAAGGGAAGTTGGGGCACAGGAAAATAATAGAAAAGGATGCAGGGGTCAACATAAAGTCACATCCTCGTGAAATTATATTTATGGTCTATACTAAACTTTGCAGCAGATTTCGCACCTTGAAGAATAGCCTCCAGGTGCCAGACTGGATCCGGAAACCTTTTCACTCCGGCAATGGTCATCCCGCTCCACCAGGTGGTGCCACACGACTAGTCGCGGCTCCCTCTGCACAGAATGTTAAGACACCTGATTATATACAGGGGTCTGATGCACTGGACTCAATTGTGAGTTTTTTCTGCATCCAACTGAGGCATGCTGGAAGGGACCAAGAGAGTTTATTCACCAAAACAATAGCAGCAGAAACCTCAGATTCCTTTGGATGTCATTAGAAAGAGGTCTTTCTCAGAATGGGAAGATGGTGTCTGTAGAAAAATATAGTATCCACTAGAAATCTCATTAACAAAGGTAAGTAACTTGTTAATCTGGTTGATACTTCTTCCCACAGATTTCTAGTCATATGAGTCCCAAAGCAATACCCCCAGGATTGGAATGTGCCGATTTACCAAGAAAGTTATCCAACACAGTCCTGGCGAAATATCAGTCACTGAGTACCTGAGCTTTCAGACAGTTTGGCAACGATATGCAATGAAAACGAATAGTCTGCCATCCTGCAAATATTAAATACTGGGACACCCCGGTTAGGAAGAGTAGAAGCTGCCATGGGCCTCATTGGGTGCGCATGAATGCCAGCCGAAGGGTTGTTCTTGGGGAAGACTTAACCAATCTTAATACCAAGGGTAAAGGAAGAACATTTGTGGCAGAAACCCTGAGCAGGTATGAAGCATCAGCTTGAATGGGTAAAACAACTGGCTGATGGGGCCTGTAACTCGATGATCCACCTTTCCATAGTTTTAAGAGGGGGCAGTCAAACTGAAAATTGTCTTAAACACAGATACTATGAGAAAGTTTTAGCACTAAATTTAAATTCAACTGATGAATAGAAAGGGTGGGATGGAATCTGTACAAAAGGCCTTTCAAGAATCGTAGAACTAACGGCTACCAGAAAAAAGAAAGGTAGGTTATCAGGCAGGCACATACGGGTGGAAAGGGCAGACAAATACCTATTTGCTGTAGTGATGCAAAGCTTTTCTGAGCAAGAAAAATCAATTTGCACCACTCATCTCAAAGCATGAAGACTAAGCATCTAAGGATGGAGGTAGAGGACACAACCATCCTCTATAAAAGCAGGTCTAATATGTTTGGGAGGGGAAAAAAGAGTTACTTATCTGTAGGAGTGGTTTTGTAGCTGTTGTACTTCACTCCGCCATCTAGTGGTTGCGTACATAATTGTCTCAGTGTCTTATTTTGGTGGTTATTGAGTTATTCAACATTATGTGCTATATCTCTTCTTTGTTGATGTCTGACATACACCCTGTAATCCCCTCAGCTTATTGCCCTTTGGCAACCCTCTTACAGATTTGACTTCCTCTTGGTCTACAAGTTAACGCAACTCTACCGGTTGCAAATTCTTGTTCTTTTCCAGGGAGGGGGCTAGACCACATGCGAATCAAGACATTTCTTCAAGCTGCAAAACTACTTCTACATGTAAGCAACCAATTCGGTTTGCAGGGTAAATCTTTTCTGGATTCCCATGATGTGTATTGATTCATAAGATGTATTCACCTCCCCCAGGGAAGATAGGTTGAAAAGAGTTTATATTTACAAACAGGTGTTGAGCATTTTTGCCTCACTTCTGCCTTTGTTAGCTTGTATGTCCACAGTAATGCTTAGTACAGTTGTGACGGCTACTATGTGGTCGACATGCAGACGTTTATGGACACCATAAACGAGTGAGCTTTGCTCCTTTTATTCCATTGTGAAGGGAGGTTTTTGTTTTTCTTCCAGCATCACTCCTGCTGTCTTGTAACATTGTTGAACTGGTTGAGCAGTCAATCTTGCACCGGTTCCATTAGTGACTCGCAAACTAATGGTAGACCGGTCAAATGGGATGAAAAATGTGTTTCCTTTACGGATTATTTTTGTTTCCTGTAGGTAATACAGGATTGCCCTTCTGACGTCTGTGTGACGAACCCATTCAGTCTGAGATTTTGGCTTTTGGAAATAAAGTAGTAGTTGTATGGCTTGATTGACGTGCAAATGCCAGATGATCTCATGCAAAAGCCGTGGCTTAGTTATCACCACCGGCTCTGATTTTGCAGGTAAAGTTTTTGTTTTGTGCATTCATGAAGCTCACTTGCTTGGCGTAAAAAACCTGATGTGGATCTGTCAGATATTTGTTTGCGACATTCTTTACAAGGTTTAAAATCTTTTATTTTGGGAGGTGACATTCCCCTTACACATTGTATACATTTCAGACTAGAAGTGCACGGTGGCGCAGAAAGAAAAGAACCGATTTCAGTGTGCAGTAGTGGCGCATAAACTGACTATACATGCCATTTCAAGAGCCAAACAAGGCCACAAGCCATATGTCAGCGCACATAGATACTTCTCATAAGTTTCCACATCCACTATGACACCCCGGGAAGTATTCAAAAGACAATGAATATGCAGTTAGAAACTACAATATTCTTCTTTCGGACCTACTTGATGCAGGTAACAGCAGACCTTTTCTGTTCTGTCTGTTTGGAACTTTTGTTTAATATTTTCTGTTCACAAGTGCTGAAACCTCTCGAACCTGTCAGCTCAGGAAAAGAGTTTGCTTGATGTTATCTGTGGAATCCATGGAGCAATTTTCTCTTACGTTCAAGGTGCACACATTTTTGTGCAATGTAAAGTTCTCCATCATCAGCGATGTGCTGATGCACTTAAAAGTACCTCTTGATGTTTTCTCCAACCTGGCTACTTCATGATTGAGGTAAGAGGAGTTCAAACTACTGCGAATGCTCAAGGTACACCAGAGCTGTTGAGGACTGACACCCTCTACTACAGCAAGGCTGATCTCTATGACTCTTGTGGGAATATCTACTATCAATAGAGGGATTGAAGACTGGGAAGATATCTTCAAAAAAGAAAGACAGAAAGAGAAAGAAAGAATGAAAGAAAGACAGACTGACAAACACACCTCATTGTAAAATCCCAGTGATACACTCTTCACCATGGATTCACAAATGGATACTTTCATCCTGTACTAAAAAAATGGGCAATGCTCACTTTACACTGAAACAGGCACGCTATTCACCATACACTTACACAGACACAACTGCTATCCAGCCCCAATACAGATACAGCCCTCCAGTTGCAGATGCATAACACTCACACTACACTCACACAGGCATGCCACACTAATGTTACCACACAAAGTCATGTTCTCATCTCCGCACCGTGCACACAGACTAACAATTCTCTTTTGTAACAATAAAAATGAATGCTATTTAGAATGAGTCTCACTGGGATAATGCAGGGCACTCAAGTCACATTGAGCAGCATAAGTGCTGGCTAAGCCTCCCTTCAACAGATTACCTCTCTGTGCTAAACAAGAAGGACAACAAACTGAGTGTAAAAGCAGTTGTCTCTGGAAGTGCAATGGGGCTAAACCAATTCAGAGCTTGATGGCTAATTATACTGGCAGCACCATGGAAAAGATATAACATGACATCTAATTCTTTCATCCAACAGCATCAAAAATGTTTTATCCAATTCTGTGTATAGAATGCCGGCACAAACAAAGAGACTATATAAACAAATGAAATTAAAAGAAACCGTCACATTTTTGCGTTTGTTTGCAAGTGAAGCATTTCATGCACCAGCTACCAGAATATTATAATCCCAAAGCAGAAGGAGAGATGCTGACGTTAGCGGAGGCAGAAGCAAGGTGACAGATTCCTAGCAGAGATAAAGGTCTGGGCTGGCAGCAGGGTGCATAGCAAGAGAAAGCTGTCTATGTGGGAGCAACACCAGAAGACCAAGTTGAGTGCACGCAGGAGTCCATCTTCCCCAACCCTTTTTTTAACTTGCACCATGCCTGCTCACACTCAAATAAGATGGCCCTGCAACCTTTTCCGGAAGCCTCGGGTGGGTCACACACTGTAGCAGAATTTTAGAAGCTGTTGCTTGCTTCACTTGTTAAAGAGGCATGTGCATAAAAAAAATAACAAGGAGCCTCAGACCTCCCCACTCCTGCTGATGGTCACAGCCTGATGTTTTCCTATGCTCAGTGGCAACATGCACTTGATTGACGGTTCTCCTGCTCTCTGCCTCTGGGGAGTGTGGAGTAACCCGTCCTTGGACGGGTTATTTGGTGACGGGGAAGACCCTCACTACAGCAGAAGCACCAAAGGAAGCCCATGCCAACCAACTGACCGACTGACTGACTCACTGTCAAGTTTTAAAAAAATCCACTCTATGTCCAACATACCGCCAGGCCATAGGCAGAAACACTGAAGCCACAGCAATTGAGTGAAAACCTTTCAGATGCTAATAGGAGTGCAACAAGCCACCTTTCTTTCATGGAACTAGACAACTCCTGTCTGATAATACTGCACTCAAGGTAGTCAATCTGTGGGCACAGCTCAAGCCCCACTCTCACAAGTGCTTCTTAAAGCTCTTTTTATGTTGCTCACATAAGGTCTGTCAAGTGCGATCTAAATAAAAACAGGATACATCGTCGATCTACAGAGAAAAAGATTAAGCAGCCTAGAAATGAGAAGGAACATACTTATGAGACTTAAAAGTGCAAAGATCTCATTTATAACCACCCATTATCTTGCGAACTGCAATCTTTTGCATGAACTCTGATTAAACTGTAGATACATTATATTACAGGTCACATCTGTGACGGGTACTAATTCAAATGATTTTACATTCCTGGATTAATTTCTATATTTTACGGAAAGCAATGTCTAAAATATACATCACAATAAGCTTCCAGGGACTTGTATCAATTGTTTGTCCCGAAAACCAAAGTATGAGTGAATGAGCAGCCTACCTCATCTTTAGGATAGTAGGGTCTTATTGTGTAAACCTTGGATGTTGGTGTCAAGGGAGGCGGCTGAAAAAACAGGTCATTTGCTCCCTCAATTGGCAGCAAACGCTGTGAAAAATAGAAACGCAAATTCAGCATACAACTAGGAATTATATACAGCGTTTTCTAAATAATCATTAGTTACTGTTGGTACACTGAAAGAATATTAGGTATTCTTTGAAAATACAAATATACTGCATTATTTTTCCATTAATCTCTTATTTTAATATGCATATCCATGGACTTAAAGATTGTCCCTATCAAATATGAAATGTTTCATCTAATATTGTAACATATAATTTAACTTTACACATCAACTCCATAAGACAAAAACGCATATTCAGGAGGAGAGGTTTGGTCTGAAGAGGGTTAACTAGTAAGAGGAGATATGTCAGTCCAACAATAAATTGCATTAACGCACACAACCCGCAGCTCGCACCTGTGAAAAAAGGAAAAGTACAGCAACTGAAAATCCATGAACAGCTTCAAATTGACTGCAGAGGAACTTTATGAAGTTGATATTGACTAGTAAGTGAGTCATTAAAAAATATCATTTATTGTTTACCCTTTTAACTTAAATCCCCCTTTTTTAATGTTCATAGAATTTCGTCTGCCAAGCATGCGCGCAGATACTAACGCAAGTCAAGATGCTAGGCGCCCTGCAACATAAAATTAATGAAATGTGCAAATAACGCTGAAATTATTTACTAGCGCTTAGGAAGAGCATCGTCTCCTCATTCTGATAAACGTTAATTTTCCACAAGTTAATTTGCACAATTGAGATATTTTTCAACCAGAAAACCTTCAGCAGACCAAGCCTTTCAAACCCTTACTTAGTAACAAATGAATGTTTTCACGTAACAAAATAAATGCCATTCAGTTGTGAATTTTTATTGATACCTGAAACTCTCCTGCTAGACCACCTCTAAATGCCCAGGGTTCCTGGTCTCCGCTTAAGAACTGTGCTGAAGATTGACTACGACACCCTGTTGAGATCAGATCCAAGCGGAGAATGTTACGAAAAGGGGGATTTTCTGAAAGGTCTGAAATGTCCAACAAACTCATACATCGTAAGCTCTAAACTATAATCAAATTGTTCAGGGCTCTAAGAAACGTGGGCCCTGAACGTATTTCCTGAACATGCTAAAGAATATAAAAACCAACGTGTTAGAAAAATGCAGCTGTTTCCTACCACATAGTTTGCATTGGGCTACAGCATCGTTGGGTAACAAAAATAGAGCATAAACTGCTTTCTTTAAATACCATGCAGAGGAGTTGGAAATGTGTACGTGAAGTAACAATTCCAAATGCACCTTCTATTTTAACTTCAGCAATATAACAAACCCCGGGAGAATCCTTCCTTTCTGAAGTCACATGTTATACTATCAGAAAATTAAGTTGGGCATGAATCTTTATCATTTGATTAAATTAAATAGAGTCATTTTATTCAAGTGCTTTGTACAATACTTTAAAATAATTATTGCTCACTAAAATGAGTTTATGTACCCTGGAAGAATGATCACGTTCGACGATCAGTACAAGCATTAGAACCGAGGAATAAGGGGTTTGGCAGGAATATACAGGGAGATGTCTAACCAAATGAGGAGTTTAATGCTCCATATGCTGAAAGCAAATAAGTAAATATTCTAGAATGTTTTTTTTTATTTGAATGATATGTATTAGTATTGTGCGTTACAAATACTAAAATCTCAAATACGTCAATTACACAATTTAAGAAATCAGAATAGTCATATGATGCGTCGGGAACCAGTAGCCACGTACTAGGTAATTTAATTACCGGCTCCCTTTATTTAAGGTCTGTCTCCTTTGATAGGATATCTGGTACACCTATGGCATTTTAAGGCTGCTAAATAAAACCACGCAATTGGCAAGCAGAATCATTTTCTCTTTTAACAATTTTGACTCTCCCTGTTAAAGAGCAAGCACTTGTGTCCTAACAACAGAGCTTGCCCACTTATTTTTCTGATAGGCTAGAGAGCGCATAGTGTCGCGCGCGCATTGCAACTCTTGAAAGTGTGCAAATTGCATAAATAGTAAATGCTGTCATCATAGTTAGACACAATCTCAAAGTATTCCAAGTTTTTGAATGCGTAATGAAAACTATTGCTTACAAAAGATAGTTCATAATATAAAAATAACTTGAAAATTTACAATTTAACGTTTACCCATTAGTGGATCACAGGTTAAATGTTTGTAAGGGCCCAGAAACTCGGAAGAGCTTGAAAATATCTACTTATGAGATCATGCCATAACTAGGTTCCAGCAACTGCTGTAAATCGCGGCATCAATCAAGTGCTCTGAAAATGAAAATGGTTAAAGCCCTGTATTGCCTTTGACGCTGCGCAAATGTGACTTCACTTCATCTATCTCAACTACCTAACAAACAAAACCTTTAATTTCTATTATTAATCACGGCAGCACGCTGTGTACATCTGACGCAGTCCATCCATTAGCAGAAGAATCTTGTACTGAGGATTCTCCCATCTGTACACAATGAGGAAGACACAATAGAAGTCATTAGTAAGCAACTGTATTCGTACAATGTTCGAGCATTGTGACTGAATGTTAAATGGACTGAACAGACAAAAAACAGGAGTGCCAACAGTGGGTGGGCCATTTGCACATACCCAACACCATACCGACTGCCAAAATTAAAGGTTAAGTTTTTAGATGTGTAAAATAATGTGATCCAATATAAACTGATATGTAAACATGATGCCAGGAAATTACTATTACTTATTCCGAAAATGTTAAGTGAAGTGACAGAAATTGGACCAAACACATAGCCACTTTTAAGTGACCTGCACTGCAGCTTTAGGTCCTTGTAAACATCATTTAAGTATGGTATCATGACAATTGAAATTATTAAGCTTAGATTTCGCATTCACATCTGACAAAGTTGCCATAACTTCCAATATTAATGGAAATAAAATCCACTCATTTGACTACCAATGTCTTCCTAGCACACTGTGTAAGCTATTTATTGTGTGATAATGAAATAGGATTAAGTAAAATGTATGCAGTGCCATGTAAGATATTAACACCAAGAGTTTGTGCACTGGTTAGCCACTGTTAATGGGGTTACCGTTACAATACAAAAAGCAAATTTGTTTACCCCACCAGACTCGCTGCCTGCTATGTACCTTCAATCCACATTATGAGCTTTAAAGCTCAGTTGCGACTTGGAATTGAAATTGAGTTACTTTTGTTACCTAGATCGTACACCACGGTGATTTTCCACTCGGATTTAGAGAAGCACCGCACATAGAACTGTGGTCATTCCACGAATAAGAAATGAATTAATGCAGTTTAGAGAATGCCATGGATTACCTTCTAGGCTAACCGTAGGTTTTCTTCCCTATCGCACATTTTCCATTTAGGAAAACACACTAGTTGCATCAGAAAACCCCTTTGCAAAAATTGCAGACTGAACGAGCTCACAGAAAGGCCTTTTGCTTGAACCATATATTCACAACTATTTAAGAAAACTACACATTCAGTTAAAACATAGAAAGCAGCAGAGAACTGGCGTAGTAGTGCTTTGTTACAAATGCTTTCAAAGTAATGATGTAGGGATTTAGAACAGCCCATTACACATTCAGTCACAATTTTAAAAATGTTTCGAAAATGTTTTAAAGTTGGTGAAATTTATTTTGGCTTCATTAGCCATAGGAAACAATGAAAAGCTTTAGTCACAAAATGTATACCCTATATGTTTCGAGAATTGCATAGGGTAGAAAACTATATTTATGGCCTTTCCATTTAGATTTAAGGAAAATATACTTCTCATGATTTAACAAATCAGACTATGGCAAGTGGTGAAAACAGACCCAGAATTTTACTCACTTGCCTCCAAAGCACATGCATTAACTAAAATAGAAGATATCCTTTGGCAAATTACATTTAAGCCGAGGGTTAGTATCACTATTTGTGTCAAAAATAAAGGAATGGAAACTTACAAATTACTACTGAACCCCATGTTCTCTTTGTAAATAGCTTTTATTGTCCTAGGGCTAATAAATTAAAAGAATGGTGAAAAGAAAAAAGAAAAAAAAGTCATCAATTTGAAAGTTTTGAACGGTCCATAGAGCACATACCTAACCACTGAACAAACGACTTCACCATTGAAATAATACTCTTGATATCCCAGACATATGAATATAGATCATAAAGGATTGTCCTGTTTGGACAATTTGAAAGTCGAGTAAACATGGTCATCACCACTCCACACATGGCTTCAAATTGAGTTGCCCTGGATCTCCATTCCTCAATCTTGAACAAAAAAAGAAAATACAAGCATGTTACTGATTAGGTTACTAAAATAAGAAAATAAACATAACTGTATGCTGTGATACTAAAGGAAGCATTAAATATAAAACAGAGAAATTCAATGGTTGACCGGAGGGACACCTCATTTAAAAGGATTTCATGTATACAGATGGGATTTAATTTAATTAATTCCACACCACAGTTCTAAAACAAGGCGGAGGTTAACCTTCAATTAATGAACAGGAATCATCAATAAAATACTTATTTCCACGTAACAAACAAATTCATCTTTATGATTGACAATATATGAAACAAAAGTGTTTGACAGTTGAAACAAAAGCCACAGTGAAAATTGAAATAAAAGTCCCGGTCACAGTTGAAACACAGCTTTGTTGAAAACATAAATCTTTCCATAGGTGTTAAGCAACATGATGCAGCACCATGTCCATAATGGCATGTAAGAAGCCACCCCATTATCAGCGATTGCAACCACGGACTCTCAAAGTTGGGAAATGGGGACATTGATTAGGAACTTCCATTACAGTACATTAGAAGAGAGGCACCGGATGTGCGCAAGGCTTAAGGTGTGTATGCTCTCTTCCTATACACCAGGCAGGCCTGACACAATCAAAAATTAACTGATGGAGGGCAGGAGGAGATAGGCTGATCTAGCGCCCGACTTTCCTTTCCCCCCATCGAAGGAAACAAGGTCCGAAATAGCCTATGTTCTGTGGATACAGCATGCTGGAGAGAAATAGCGAGAACTAAAGAAAAAGTGAGAAGGAGATGATCGAGAGAGGGGAAATGGAGGTGGTCACGGAGGTACAGAACATGAGTGAAGGAAAGAGTGCTTCAAAGAAAGATGTGCCAAGGCAAGGCCAGCGAGCGAGGCTGACAGCACGCCAAGGAAGTGGTTAACGGGCAAAATGCTGACCCAGGAAGAGCAACAAAACTGGCCCAACAACAATTAACTAGTAAGAGATAGCAGAGGCAATTTGTTCTTCAGGAGAAAAGTTCGCACAGATCAGTGGCGTACAGCTTTTTAAAAAAAAACCTTTTAATTGAGCTTTTTTAGCATAGTAGTATGAAAAAAAGCGTGCAGTATGCCCGCTCATACAAACACGAGCTGTACAGCTTGCAGTGCCAGCATGCTCAATTATTCCAGCACCATCCATGCGCCTGGGGATTGTTGGAGGGTGTTCCAATAGAGGGACGCAAGCACTGCCCACTGCCAGTAGTGATTAGATCCCAATTGTCACAGATTTGTCAACTGGGGACAAAACACAAGTTGCAGTCCATGACAGAGAAGCACCTTGTCACTAAAACTAGCTTGCTCTGACGAAAATTCTACTCTATAGCAGTAGCTGATAAACTGAAGAACTAGTGCTATCCACTGATTAGAGATGATCAAAGAAATAATATTCATTACTTTTGAGAGCACCCTACACCCACCAAGGATGAGGTTTTGGAAAGCCAATAGTGAACGGCAGCATCAAAATGAAGATTAACAAAAGAAAGGTTTTGCTTTCTGGAGGAGTTAAAAAGAGGATTTTAGATTGTGCATATTCATGATGTCTGTGTGTCAATGATCTTCTAATGTAAGCAATGTGTAAAATTGGATCTGAAGAGGCAACACTAAAGCTCAAATGGATTGTGCAAAAAGGAAACCATCGGCAGAGAAAACATATTTTCGGAGAATAGCATATGGATGGGGTCGTGGAAGTTGGAATAGGAGTTGGCCTAACGGCTAGGGCGCTCGACCTCGGACCTGGGGATCTGGGTTCGAGTCTCGGTAACGACGCCAAAACCTCCTGTGATTCTGGGCAAATCACTTAATCTCCCTGTGCCTAAAATGAAAGTGTGTCCTCATGTAACGTAACTGGAAAATATGTAAAGCGCTCTGATACCCGATTCGGTTCGGGTCTAGTTCGCGCTATATAAAAAAAAATGCAGGAGACAAAATAAATTTAAGGTATAGATGACCTAGCATGGCTCGGAATAAATGGATACCCAGGCATTCGAGATCTTTGGCCAACCTTGTTTTACCTTCACTGGACTAGACATCCTGCTAATCCAATGGAGGTGGCTCAATGTTATTGATCTCATGTTTGCCAAGTACAGCTTAGTCTCTACTGGTTTGGGTGGAGGGTGAGCATCAACCTATACTACACACTGCTGGTCAGTTTTTGGGGTATCTATTTCAACGTTTTCAAGTATGTGGCCTTTTAAGTTTGAAAGACTGTTGTACAAAGACATTTTGTGTCACTTGGGAGTAATTTTAGGAACTAAATGACAGGTATGATATCTTAAGTAGAAGAGTTTTAGTGTAGCTGTGAATTTTGGCAAGTGTGGATGTGTTTCATGTGTGTGAGACAAGCGTAGGTTTTGATGTAAATGCACAAGACGACTGGAAGCAGGGCGAATGGTGTTCGTATAGGCTACAGTGTGGTACTGCACAGACTGGTGGTTCTTCTACAGGTTGTTTTAATTTTACTGTGGATGAGAATACCTGCATTTCTTCCGTCCTTGGTCACTACACCAAAATCTGTTTGCTGGGATAAGGTAATCTGCATATATTTTCTGCCGAAATAGCTTCTTACTTCACTGTAACTAAGACTTTATAATCATGCCTATGCTGCGCATCGGCTATTAATGACCTGAGCATGTAGCGTGCGGAGGCAGACTGGTATTCCGTCCATATAGGGGAGCGTACTGTGTCTGTGACAGTTCAACAGCTATTTCTGTGGCTGTCCACTGCTCAAAAGGAAGCATCCTATTTCGGGGGTAGAACTCAGACGGATGGAGATTGTTGGAATGCCAGGGGGAGAAATGATCTAAAGGACCTCTAGGGTGTTCAGAAGTCACGTCCTAAGAGAGATGGCAGCCCCTATACAGTTAGTGGTTCTAGGATTTCCGTGAAACATACTCTGGAAACTCCCGCTTGTCAAAAAACATCCCAGGATTCTGCCTGGAAGAACTGCATTTTTACCTCTCAGAGAAGAAAGAAACCAGTCCCTCAACAGAGTTTGCACCTTGGTATTAAAGTGGTACCCATGATTGATCCAGGATGAGAGCTGGGTCCAAAGTCCGCACATCTTTATCCTTTTATCACCCGACCCTTTTCAGATCATTTTATTAGAGAAAAGTTATCTATTGACAAAAGACCCAAGCTCTATTGTATATCGCAAAGTTGACCTGAGACAAGCCCACATAATATTATGGGGCACAGAGTTTGAGGTTATATTTCAGCCTCAGAAGATGCCATCACCTTCTGGCCTGCTGTAGTTATTTTTGTTGAACCTCGCTCATTGCTGGTTAATGAAGTAATTTATATAAAACTAGTTACTTACCTGTACACTATGGTTCTCCAGTATTATCTTTCACAGATTCACATGCTTGTATCTGCCCCGTCGGTAACAGAATGACTATAGCTGTATCATAGAGTAAAACACTGCATAGAAAGTCCCATAGGGGACCATTATATTTGGTTGCCAAAACACCTCATTATTTGGACCAAAACTCAGCCAATCAGCTGCCAGCCCTGACATCACACTCCCCAGTAGAACCATCATACCTCAGATTTCCGACCCAGAGTGAGAGCCAAGGATATATCCAGAGATAAGAGGTCTACCTGAGTAACGGGGAGGTGGGAGGGTCGCATGTTAATCTATGAAAGATAATACTGGAGAACCATAGTGTACAGGTAAGTAACTCGCTTTTTCTCCAGTATTGAATCTTTCATAGATTCACATGCTTGTATCAGACTAGCGAGCAGTACGTATAGAAGATGCGTTGCTCAGGATAGAACCTCACGGACTGTGGGCTCTGCTCCTATTTTTTGCATATAAATAAACATCATCTTAGAATAGTGTTTTTTTTAAATTGTACACACAGCATGTCTGTTGAACAAACAGAATGAAGTAAAAAAGTGTCAAAGGGTCTGAAAAAGAGTCTATTTGTGGTACATTAAGCTAAGTAAGGCAGTGTCATCCCATGTGTAACGAAAAACAAACCTTGGAAAAGTACCCTGTGGTCCCTAACAGGATACCCATCAGTCACCACTCGGAACCGCCCTTCATCATTTGGGATTCCTGTTAACCATATAAAAGGCACACCACTGGTTTAAGATAGAGGGTCAGATGTAATCGCCTCTTGAAAACCTAGTTGTGACCAGTATGGTTTAGAGTGTCACAGGTCACTCCTTGTTGGAAAAATGAGAGTGACTGAATCGCAGTGCAAGTGAAAGGTGCTCAGTGAAAATAAAATTGGGTGAGGGAGTAAGAAAGTTATTTATTAGGTTTTATACTCGCTCCACCAATGTTAAAAAGCAGCAGGGGTAAATTAAACAAATATTTACCTATAGATAATGGTCAACATGTTTCAGCAAAACTGTGGACTAAAGAGTCCATTGCTTTCATCAGGACCTGGATGTTATGTGAAGTTACTGCGAAAAAATATATATGTGAAGTGTGTTAAAAAAGTGACTATACATAGAACAATCTGCAACATGAAACAAAGTCACCTGGATTCTTAGGTGTAGTCTTTTTGCTCGCAGTTGTTGTATGTCACCTCGTGGTCGAAGTAAAGGGCTCCACCTCGCCTGGCAACGGCTCAGGACTCGAGGGAGGCACCGCTCTCTCCGTCGGTACCTCGTCGCCACCTTCCAAGCCAAGCAGAATACCAATAAAGCAAAAGTATAACCTTGAAAGAAAGCAAATATATACACATTGATATATATATATATATATATATATATATATATACATACACACATATATATACATTCTTTAAAAATACCTCAATGAAATAGATGGCTAAGAACTGCTTGTCCCACTGCTGCATCATTTCGCCATGCTGTATCTAGACAATAGTGTCTAGTAAAAGTGTGCAAATTTTTCCACGTTGCTGCTCGACAAATGTCTGGCAGTGACACTCCTGTAGAAAGGGCTGTAGAAGTTGCCATTTTTCTGGTGGAATGTGCATGTACTTTGGATTGGAGAGGATTACCGGCTTTGTCATGGCACAGAGAGATAGCCGAAGAAATCCATCTAGAAATACTGCCTCTTGAAAGCGCCAACCCTTTTCTTGGACCAGAAAATGCTACAAAAAGCTGGTTTGTTTTTCTGAATGACTTCGTCCTGTCAATGTAGAACTTTAGACATCTTTTGATGTCTAGGGAGTGTAGAAATTGCTCCGCAGGCGACGAAGGATCCTTAAAAAATTTAGGCAGTACCACAGGTTTGTTTAGATGTAATACGGATGGAACCTTAGGGATGAATTTAGGATTTGTCCTCAAAAAAACCTTGTCAGGACGAAATTGGAGAAAAGGTCAGAAATCGAGAAAGCCTGAAATTCACTTACTCTCCATGCTGAAGTGAGAGCTAAAAGCAATGGCCGTTTTCCATGAGAGAAATTGCAAATTCGCTTTATGTATCGGTTCAAAAGGAGACTTCATGAGTTGTGCTAGAACCGTGTTAGGCTGCCATGAGACTGTTGGACGGTGAACTGGAGGAAATGGGCTGAAAAGTCCCTTGAGAAATTCCTTTATTACTCTGAGACCAGAGAGATCGACGGTCAGGATGTCTTCTGTATCTTGAGATAGCTGCCAAATGCACCTTTATAGAAGCATAAGAAAGTTTTGCTCTAGCCAGATGCAAAAGATAAGGCAGGATTTGTTCTGAAGAAATATTAAAAGGATTAAGATTTCGAGAAGCGCACCATTGACAAAACCTCCTCCATTTGCCATATAGGTCTTGTTCATAGAGATCGCCCGTGATTTGGAAAGAATCTCACTGCATTCTTGAGAAATATTCAAAGATTGAAACTCATGTTCATGAGGTTCCATGCCGATAAATTAAGCGATTTCAAATTCGGATGAAGAATTTGGCCTTTGTTCATGGAAATCAAATTCTGAGAGAGTGGGAACTGAATCCTGGGTGCCACTGACAGCTTGAGGAGATCGGAGAACCACGCTTGTCTCGGCCAAGCTGGAGCTATGAGAATCAAGTGGCACGGCTCTGATTTCATTTTCCGGATCACTTTTAAAATTAGAGGGAATGGGGTAAAGGCATATGCGAACATTCCTGTCCAGCACATTTGGAGAGCATCGCCCCACGATCCTTTCTGATGGAATCTGCTTGTGAAGTGCTTGCATTTTGAGTTGCGAACTGTCACGAAAAGGTCCAGTGACGGGGTTCCCCATTGGAGGAAGACCTGGAACAGGTGATTCTGATGTAAATTCCATTTGTGAGAGACACTTGGAGATCTGCTGAGAGCATCTGCCCTCGAGTTCTTCACTCCCGGAATGTGCTGCACTTGCAGCAAGATGTTGTGGAGAAGTAATCACCTCCAAATCTCCTGCGCTTGTCTTGAGAGAAGTTCCGACCTTGTACCCCCTTGTTTTAGCAGGTAAAACATGGTAGTTGTGCTGTCGGTCCTGACTAGAACCTTGGAACCTCTGATCCTGGGTAGAAATGCTTGTAATCCCAAGTACACTGCTTTTAACTCTAGTAGGTTGATGTGAAGATGCGATTCCCTTTCTGACCAATGACCTTGAATTTTCAAGTCTTGAAGATGAGCTCCCCCAACCTTGCAGAGATGCGTCTGTCATCATTAGATAACTGTGATGTTGAGGCTAGAATATCAGACCTGTCGTTAAGTGTTTTCTGATTGTCCACCATGACAGAGCTCTTTTTATCTGAGGAGCGATGGACACTTGATCGTCGAAAGATCCTAAAGATCCTAGAGATTGGATCCACTGTTTGTCCAGAAGTTCTTGAAGAGGCCTCATGGGTAGCCTGCAATTGGGAAGCAATGGGATACAAGAAGACCTCATTCCCAACAATGACTTGTAGATCCTCACTGAAGTGAACTGCTTTTTTCGCAGAAGAGATGCCAGATTTAGTATATTTTGAACCCGTTCCTCTGCAGGGTAAGCTTTCGCTTCTTTTGTGCGAAGCATAGCTCCTAGAAACTGAAGAGACTGAGACGGGAGAAGACATGACTTTTCCATGTTGACTTTCAAACCGAGATGACTGAAGAGATCCATGGAACTCTGCATAGAGAGCTGCGTTTCCTGAAATGAAGCGCCTTTTATGAGCCAGTCATTCAGGTACGGGAAGACTTGAAGACCTTGAAGTCTTAAGTGAGCTGCCACTGGCGCCATATACTTCGTGAAAACCCTTGGGGCTGACTTCAGACCGAATGGCAAGACTTTGAATTGGTAGTGGCACCCCGTAACCATAAAGCGAAGACATTTTCTGTGTTTTATGTTGATTGGAATATGAAAATAAGCATCTAAGAGGTCCAGGGATGCTAGATTGTCTCCTCGGCAAAGAAGTAGTAATATTTCTTGAAGGGATAACATTCTAAATGAAATCTTTTTGATGAATTTGTTTAAACTTCTTAGGTCCATTACCTGCCTCCATTTCCCTGTAAGCTTTTTCTTCATTAGAAAGAAATGCGAATAAAAGCCTTTCCCTTGTTGATGACGTGGCACTTCATCTATTGCCTCCTTTCGCAAGAGAGATAAATTTCCATTTTGAGAGCAGACAGGTGCCGCTGTTTTCGGAGGATAGGAGGCTGATGCGGTGGCTTCTGTATAAATTCCAGGGTATGGCCCTGATGGATTATGTCCAAAAGCCATTTGTCCGTTGTAATGGACTTCCATGTTTGGTAGAATAGAGCTAGATAATGGTCACTGGAGTTTGGACAGGTGGTGGGCGCAATGCTAACGTCACTGTCTTCTATTAGACTGTTGAGCCTTGCCTCTAGCCGATGGTTTTCCTCTTGTCTGTTGCTGATATGAGAAACCTGAGGAGCAAAACTGCTGACCACTTGATAACTGACGATATCCCTGTTGATTATAAGGCTGATATCTGCCAGATTGATATGCCGGTCTCTGGGTATATTGTCCCCTTGACCCTCTGCTTCGAAAGGATTGAAACTTCCCTTGCTGCAAAGATCCTAGTGCCCGTGCCGTATAAGTGTCTGCCTTGATGCCTTCATCAATATGTTTACCAAACAGATTTTCTCCATCGAACGGTATGTCAATTATCTTAGTTTGCACTTCAGGTCTAAACGAAGTAGCCTTAAGCCATCCCGGTCTTCGCAGCGCTACAGCCGCTGCCATCTGACGAAAGGAAAGAGACATATCCATGGCTATATCGATGGACTCTTTTTCAACACGACTGCAGAAACCCCGTGTCCCGCCGCCGGAAATCAGGAGCCCTGTTGATCTATATTGGACAGGGAGTTATTTTAACCTCGCTCCTTCAAGCATCTTGGAAGTAAAAAAACCCCGCTTTTCTTTTTTTAAAAAAGGAGGCTATCGTCAATAAAATACTCACATCAGGAGGATTACGCTCCTTCTCTCTTCTCCTTACTGAACTGAACTCTGACTGAATTATTAAGCCCATCCTTGGCTCAAGCAACTTTAAGGTTCCGGACGGCGGGAACAATCCATGGCTTTTTAAATAATCAGCTACCTCTTTTGAAGATAAAATACTAACGTTTGATCAATATCAGATCTCACCATTGAACTGCACATACTGCAAATTTGCCTAACAAACTCCCGTAATCTGACAGTTCGATCCGCTTACTACAGAAACAGAGAAAAGCAAAGTGAAGTCTACCTCATACATAATTATAACATTGTTTTTTAAAAATATCGTTGCTGCTCCAGAAGAAGGCGCTGGTCGCCGAAACGCGCGTAGAGATTTATTTCGCCACTTTTATTTAAATCTTTAGGCACTTTCATATGTAATGTGATTTTTGTATTATGTTTAATTTGTTTTTGTATAAACTGTACTTTTAATTGTGCTTTCTAACCACGAAATATTGTATTGTGTCAATTTTTCAACTATTAATAAACTGCTGAAATCAATAAGTTTTGCTGTAGCTTAGTTTCCTTCTAAATATTAATATTGATTTACTCCTTTATGGTTGCCTAGATTGTTACATATCAATTATTTGTTCTTTCCCTGGTCTAGGAACCTCATCCTTATGCACCCAGGGGGTCCTTGTTAAATACACGCAAATATATCGATGGACTCAGAAGCCGCTCTGGAACCATCCTGGATGATGGTGGCTGCCTCTTCTTTTTGATCTTCTGGCAAGTGAGACAATAAAGGAGCTATATCCGACCACATCTGGCGATTGTATCTCCTGAGGAGAGCGAAGGCATTTGCAGCCCTAATTGCTGCTGCCCCCAGCACAGCAAAGCGCTTCACCGCTCCATCCATGCGTCTTCCTTCCTTGTACGGAGCGCTGCAGTTGTTGATACTGTATTTTTTGAGTTGCGTTGCGCTGCCTGCATCACCACAGATTCCGTCCGTGGATGCCCAATAAACACGTCGGAGAAGATTCAGGTGCCCAATACTTTTTTTCTATCCTCGGTTCCGAGGCTGCAACGGAGGCAGGGTTTTTCATCAATATGAACCCTTCGTCTCCAATGAAGTCTATAATTGGGATTGATCGGACGGATTTACGCGATTCTTCCTTAAAGTCGTGAAGGAAACATTCTGCCTCTTTGACTGGAAGCGGGAGCTCAAATCTCTTTGAGGCCTTCTCCATTATATCATGGAATCCTCCAATATCTTGAGGAGGAGAAGTGGCTGGCGACGGCGATGGAGATGGTATAGTAGGGATAACCTATTCATCCCATTCAGTTCCAACTGGGCTATCTTGGAGAAGCTCACCTTCCTCTGGTTGATCTCCGTCACTTTCTATCAGATCATCTCTGACTGTAACAACAGGAGGGGAGCGTATTTTTTTAATGGAAGGTGTAGGTAGAGGTGGAGGCTGAGCCTTCTGAACCTGAACAGGACTTGTAACAGACTTTGAGGTTTAAGTGTTCGGGTCTGGGAAACGGCGATAGTAGTCATTTATCATATGGCGAAGATCTGTTACTAGGGAAATTGGCATAGAGACAGGTGCCTCTCTCACCTCTTGTTGCACCTCCTCTTCTTCTTCATAGACGTAAGACTGCTGAAAAGACTCATCTCTTTTCCAGCAATGGACGATCTTGGAAAGAAAAGACCTCCTGTACCTCCTGGTACTCCTCATCATCAGTGTCTTGACTTTTTATCTGTAGCTGGGATGGACTATAAGCAACTCCAGATTCCTCATCCTCCGATAGCATTTCCAACAGAGTTAAAGGTGGCAACGGTGAAACCTTGGTCCAACTGGTAAAGTCAGTAGATTTTTTCGTCGTCGACGGGTGGAAGGACTTTAAAGTAATGGAGGATTTGGTCTTCGGAGACTTGAAATTCGTCGTCGACGAGTCTCCCGTCGCTGAATTTCCCCTGGTTGTAGAAATTTGGATTATCGTTGACGTCAATGGTGTCGTTGTCGCGGATGGCGTCGACGAGGTTGTCGTCGACGGCGCGGTCGTCGACGGTGTCGAAGCTGATCTTCCATCGTCCTTGACGGTGTCGTCGTCATTTTAACAGGAATTACAGCTGGAGATGCTCCTACCTTGGATGAGGGAGCAGATGACACCTCCCTTGAAACAGAGGGTTGTTTCAACGGTGTTTGAGGCAAAGAAGACGAAGAAGACTCTTTTTCTTTGTTTTTTTTGCTTTTTAGCAACCAATTTCTCTTCAGGACCCGAAGACTTTCTTTTCTTGGGAGTCTGAGGATTAACTTCTTCTTCAGAGTCCAAATATGTAGTGGACTTCTTCTTTTGAAGCCACAATAATAAACGTGCCTCCCTTTCCCTCAAGGTTTTAGCCGAAAAACTCCTACAATGCTTGCAGTCTTTAGGGACATGTTTAGGGTGGAGACAGTATAAGCAATCCTTATGTGGATCCTCAGAATATAGTCTAGGTTTTCCACAGGATCTGCAGGGTCTGAAAAGCCTCTTTTTAGAGCGTTCAGCCATTAAAGTGAAAGGAAAACAAGCATTGGCATAGCCAATAGGTCTCGCCTTTGGGACCTTATAAGTGTTTAGCCATGCAACAGTTGATGTTGTAGCACCAAGGATATTGTGCTGCATAACTAAATACTTATAAGGTCCCAAAAGCGAGACCTATTGTCTATGCCAATGCTGGTTTCCTTTGTGAATTAGCCCCTGCGTTTAGAGAAAGCTGAATGAAATACAAGCATCATTCCTCGGTGTTGGAAATGTACGGACTGATAAATATGCAACTGCGAAAACATTGACAAATACAAAAAAGTACTAAAAAACGAAATTTCTAGTGCCAAGATTAATCGGAAACACTATACAAAACTATTTTCCATAAAAATAAAAGGCATGACAGCAACATTTGCCGAACTGTAACGTAGAGCAAAATCTATGTATGGTACTAGCACAACTTTGAATTTGTAATATTTTGTCTGAGGCTTATAGCTCAATTTGGTCTGTACATACGAATGTCAAAAAATATATATATATATATATATATAGCCAATGAATCACATTATTTATCCAGCATCTTTTAATTGTTTAAAGCGCAATAAAAACGCTGAATACTATGCAAAATAAAATACTCCACTTCCATTGTTAAATACATCACATTGGGGCATGGATTTTAGCAGCGTGACATGGCGCCCAGGGATTTCAACACTAATTTAGCATGGGTGACTTTGCTTGGAAAGGATCTGTCAGGTCTGCAAAATCCATTGTCCTATTGGAATTGTAGATAAATTACGCTTGCTGTATGGTGAGTGGTACTGGAACGACTGCATGTGCACCAAATGTTATTTACTCTGTTGCAATGTAATGGGCCGTGCCGAAAATGACGTCCCTTAATTGCTGTTTTTTCCTACACGAAGACACTGCTTTGTAGACCGAGGTGTTTATTTTTCAGAGTCACGTACCCCAAAATCAACTCTATATGGTACTTTGAGTCAAAGTCTAACTCGAGGAAACCGAGATCTCTCCTGCTGAACACAATGGTAGCACAGAGTACGCTGGATCTTCGAACAGGAAAGGAAAAGAACAAGAAATCTAAACACAATAGCGAGAAAGTTAATGAAAAAAAGCGCGCCTGAGGCGACGAGGTGTGAAGAGGGAGGGAGGCCTGGGACAGTAAGCACTCAGGAAGGAGGAGGGGATAATGATAAGTTAAGGATCGCAGGAGGTGTGGGGGAAGTGGAAGGGTGTTACTGCGCGCACACAGTTCATAGTCCGGGATCCTTGGCTACATACCAGCCAGGCTTAGCCTACAATGGCTGCTTTACGAGGCAAGTGTTACATCGTGAGCACTGGTCCCGGCGTAATCTTTACATTGATGACACGTTTAAATGCGTGAATATCAAGGAGCAATGTTTGCATCATTAAAATAAAACGCTTCCTCACAGCAAAGACCCACATTGCAAATTATATTTAATTAAGCGTTGTCTGCATATTGTCTGTATTAGTTTTACGCTAAAACACAATAAAACAGTTTGGAGTGCGCATTTAGAATCCTTGTCATTTTTTTATATTACTTAATGTGGAATTAGGATTGCCTCCTTTTACTGGCCTACTTTGCAGTCAACTAACATTCCTTTGTTGGCAGCCGACTCTAGGAACAACTGCTAAACTCTGACGCCCCCCCTCCCGTAGTTCGAATCCGCACACGGGAGGTTACCACCATTCGGACAAAACGCGCAGGCCACCCACAACAGATAAAATAACTTTTTGCCTGGTTGTCACACAGGTGCAAACACACGACCACACAAGGAGACCCACAAACCAAACCGCTTTCTTTTAACTGCTAGCAGTGATGTGTAGAATCCTACCACAGTAAAGACGGAACCAAGCATAGGATTAAATGTATTCAAATACACGTGCTCAAGTGACGCAGAGAGATTTGGCCTGATGTAGTAATCAGAATACAAACGGGTATTTACCAAACCAGCTCTACAGCCACATACAGGGGGTCACAGCAGAAAGAAGACATTGAACGCCTAAGCAGCATACTGACTGTGAGTCAGAGTTGCTAAGACTTATTGCGAAGAAATTAGTAAATTCCCATAATCTTAAATTGATAAAGTGCGATGTATGTCTTCTGCTTTTTCGGAGCATATACTATTTAAAACAAGCAACAACAAGGAAGCTAAGCAAACAGCCGGAGAAGAGAGAAAACGGCAGGAATCGAAGTAAAGAGGAGGATGCAAGGAGAGGTACAGAGGGAGTTAGCATAAAAGGAGACACGGCCGGCGGTACGAGGAGTACGAGGAGAAATGCGACACGGCGGGCAGGGGAGGGGGCGGAGCTGGGAGAGCGGCATGAGGGTGTGAAGCAGCAGGGGCCTGAGACGAGGCCGCCTTGCCTTTGATGTGGTAATGCGAGGCAAGCGGCTGGTGGCATTGTGCACGCGCTTTCACGTGCACTGGAAGAAATCGCCTGGGAATCGCCTGATCTCGGTAAGCTCTGTTTAAGCCGCAATAGATCGAGCTCCCGCTCTCAATGCGCATGCGCATTGAGATAGGTCGCTCGACCTAAAAACAGTACCTCAATCCAGAAGCAAGAAAACTTTCAGTTGAGCAAGGTGAAAAAGTTCACAGGAAGTAAACTGAGCAGAGCTCAGGGAGACTCCTCTTCACACGAAGGCGGTTGGAAATCGGAGGTATAATGATTCTACTGGGGAGTGTGATGTTAGGACTGGCAGCTGATTGGCTGAGTTTTGGTCCAAATAATGAGGTGGTTTGGCAACCAAATATAATGTTCCCCTATGAGACTTTCTATGCAGTGTTTTACTCTAGGATACTGCTTTAGTCATTCTGTTGCCGTGAGACTCCCACCATGACGACGGGAAATATACAAGCATGTGAATCTATGAAAGATTCAATACTGGAGAATTACTGAAGTCAAAGGCTGCCTTTATACTGATGTTAAGTGAAACTAAAAAATTAATAGTGTACCCAAGTCTCTAACTTCTAACTGCCGTAAGCTTCAAATTACAGTACACTTTACCCATTGAATTGAGCGTAGAAAAGGAGTAATTTGCATATGCAATAAGCGCACATTAGTGATGAGGCTCTGGGGGGGTAAATTACAGCACCTACACAGGATACTGAATCCGGTTTAAATTACTTCTACCATAATAATGTGCATTACCTGGTGTTTATGTTGCTGTATTTTCTATTCAATAGGGAAGTAACTGTAGGAGTTTGTAAGGGAGCTTTCATTGGCAAGGTCTCAGTGTAAGAAAGTGGCTCTGTATATACTGTACTAAAGTAAGGTACAGTGTGTACAGAGTCCAACAGTCTCCAGAGGTTTGGCAGAGGTTAAAGTTAGATAGAACCTTACTCTCTAAAGTGGTAGCTTGGTCGAGCAGTAAGGCAGTATCAGAGGACAGTGTAAAGCATTTGATGTACACACTCAGTCAGCAAATGGTCTCTGACACTCAAGAACTATACTTGTTTTGTATATAAAAATATATTATTGTTTTATTTTAGAACCACAGGTTGGTAAAAAAATACTTTCTCAGAATGAGATGCCACAGTTGAATACTTTCAATGAGCAATAGACTTTTGAATGCAATAGATACCGTGGTTGTAATATGCAACACAAACTTAACACAATTATACCACTGAGCTCAATGGGAATTTTAAGCAAACTGCAATATCATTTACTTTACCAACGTTTTTCTTACTCAGGGCTGAATCCTGGATTCAGCCCTGGTGCATCTCTTGAAAACGGTTGAAGAAAATCGTTTTTGTTAAACAGGCGATTTTGAAGAAATATTTGTATGTTGCAAAAATCGTCAGAAGAATTTCTGGTAAAAACCAGGCAAAGTTATCCTAGGGAGGAAAATCAGGTTATCGGAAAATCACAGTTATAATCACTTTTTCTAGTCAGTGCTGGGTACTAAGATCCAGCACTGGGTTCTCTCCTGATCGGATGATTGTTAGTGAATATTTAAAAGTTTCAAAACTCGACACTTAGAAGAACTTCCAAGTGAAAACCAGTCACTGTTACCCTATGGAGAAAATGTTAGTTATCGGCTTTCAGGTAAGTACTCGACTGGCAGAGTTAAGGTTCTGGGCTAAGACTCAGGTGTCTCCCAGGTTCAGGTTGGTACTGTAGATACACCCACAGTGGCACAGGGGCAGCCGGGTGCAGATAGAGTAGGCCCAATGTTAGCCTATGGCGGGGAGGGGGCCTTGGGTTGGTGACTGCTAGCAGGCAGGCCACACAGCTGTGGAAACAGAGCTCCTGGTCACTTGCTCAGGGCAAGTGGGTTAGTCGAACAGAACAGTTGGTGCACTCCCAGTGACACTGGGGCGGCTGGGTGCATGGTGCTTTTGGGCCGTCTGGCATCCAATGGATTTCAATGGGAAAGCTGCAAGACGAACAAAGGCTGCAGGCACGGGACGGAGATTCTTCGGGTGCGACCACCACTTCTAGGGGTAAGTTGGGAAGCTGTAGGTTGGGCACAGGGGCACCGGTGCAGGTGTGTCTTTAGGCGTCGGGACATCTTACCCTCTTGCAGGTCGCGGTTGGGGGGGCCCTGGTGTTGAGGCTGCAGGTGTCATCAGGAGCGTCCTTGGGTGCTGGATTCTTGGTCACAGTCGCCGGGGGGACATCCTCGTGGTCTTTGTTCACTCAGGCACGGGCCGTGCTCGTGGGTGCAAAGTGTGCTGGTTGGCACCAGAAGCTGTAGATGTTTGAGTAGAACCACTGCTCATGGGAGTCCCAGTCTTTACTTGAGCAAGCCAGTCAGGTCCACTGGGGTTTTTGAGGTTGCTGACCACTGGAGATGCCGGGGTTTAGCAGGAGCAGGTTCGAGGGTCGACAGGCCAGTACGGCTGGGGCCAAATCAGTTGGTGTCGTCCTCTTCTTAGCAGCTGCACGGCAGGTCTTCTTTCTTCTTGTAGTTTCGGAATCAGGATCTAAGGAAGGTTCAGGGTGCCCCTAAATACCAAATTTAGGGGTGTCCAGGTAGGTAAAGGTCAGGGACCAATGGGTCCCTTCCCTGGTGTGGGTACACCCCCTATTCTGCCACTCTCCAGTGGGAGGGGGGGGGGAGCCTGTCCCTGGTTGGCTGGGCCCCCCATCCTCAAGATAGCGGGGGCTCAAGGTTGTGCTTCACCTTGCCTCCCCCACCCTAGGGGTGGAGTTGGCAGAGGTGGGCACACCTCCCTTCCTCACTTTGTTTTTCCCGTCTGGTCTCCTGCCCAAAGTGGGGGGAGAATCAGTGGGGACCAGTTGCAGAGTACAGCAAGTGGTCTGGAGAGACTCACAAAGGCAGTATGCCTTTGAAGCTTCCCCTTCGTGAAACCTGCTCATTCTGGGGAGGAGGCTTGGCACCTCGTCCCAGTATGTGCATTGTTGCAGGCCCCCCGAGAGTGGCAAGCTCTCGACCCAGGGATCCAGAAACCTGTCTGGCGGTGGCAGCCTCAGCAGCCACTCAGTCAGGTCACTGGGAGTTGGTTGAGTTTCAGGAGCATCTCTAAGATGCCCTCTGTCGTGCATTTTACATTAAATCCCACACTGGCATCAGTGTGGGTTTAATGTGCTGAGAAGTTTGATACCAAACTTCTCAGTTTTCAGTCAGTTTGGTCATTATTGTGCTGTGGAGTTCGTGATGACAACCTCCCAGCACCATATACTCTTAATGGCAGCACGGCATGTACAGTGCCAGGAATGGACCTGGGTACTGTAGGGGTACAGGGCTCATGCACCTGTACCCTCACCACTGGCAAAGGGCACCCAGCTAGAGGAGTGACTGATGTATGCCAGGGCAGTGTTTTGTGTGCCATGTCGAGACTGTTTTATTCTGCACCAAGACACGCAGCCTGCCAAGGCAGTGTGTGTGTGTCAGGGCACAGGACCTCTAAGGGTGACACAATAAGTGCTGCAGCCCTTAGGGGCCTTCTCTGGTAGCAGTGCCCTGGGTACCTATGGTTCCATTTACCAGGGGCTGACATGTGGCCAGAGATGCCAATTGAGTTTTGTTAATTTGCTTTAACTGTACTGATTTTTAGGGGGAACGGCATGCTTTCTTTTCAAACAAAGAGGTTTCATTGTTGCGAGAAGGCTGTCTCGTGGTCCACCTTTATGTTGAGTATCTTAAAATGATGCTTAGACAGATCAGAGGCAATAAGAATGTTGAGTGTGAGTGTGTGTGTGCAGTTTTTCATATGAAGGAAGTTAAGAGAACAATGAGGTTATGTGATCACAAAACCACCTATGTAGGACTGAATAGTCTACTGAATCGAAGGCCCCAGACATGTCCAGTATAACCAAGAAGTATCATCCCTACCCCATTATCTGCTAAACCGAGCTAATCATCTCAACAGTCAATCCAAGAGCTTTCTGCGCCATTAACAAGGGAAGAAACCAGTCTGGAATGGAGAGACACAATTGTAATCTGGCTGGGATGGATCTGGGCTAGCACAGTTGGTCATGGGCCTGAATTTGACTAAAGTTGTGGTGTCCAGGATGTCTTTTTAGTCTTGTCCGCAAAGGCTATGGGAAGACTTTTTCAATCATATTTTGTTATTCTTTCTTAACAGTTAATATTACCCGGGGGTGTGGCTTGGAGCCGATGGTAGCGGCCGCCTAAATCGCGAGCTCCGTAGCGGAGCCCTTAAAAATCCTGATATACCGCTGAACCAGTATCCCCACCCTGACAGACCGATGGGGGAAGGGATCGTGCCTCTAATGGTGGCAATTTGAGGACAAGACCAGTCCCGGAATTCTAGTACCATCCGTCTGAAAGTTGGCCGGTGCGGAGGACGGAGCGGCTCAAGATGGCGACCATGGCACAGAAACGAAACTGAGAGTGCTGTGATCCGGCTGCCCGAATCTGGTAGAGAGCGTGGAGCGGAGGAGGCTCGAAGGGCGCTGGTGTCTGCGCACCCAGAGAGTGATTACTGAGGACTAGCTGAGGAGCACAGAGTACCCTGGAACAACAGGGCCTAATCATGGTCAAGCCAAAGTGGAAGAAGGACGGAACTCCATTGATGACGGAAGGAGAGGGGTCGGGTCGAGAAGAGCGCACCCGAGGGCCTCTCTAATTTCTACACTCTGGAACGCGCACATCGGGTCCCGGCCAGACCGCCACCAACAGGGCCGGCCCCCGAGACCGGTGGTCGCACGGTTGTTGCACTTCCGGGATAGGGACTTGCTGCTACAAAAAGCACGGACCGACAGTCCTTACTATGTGGGGAACAGTAAGGTCAACCTATTCCCATACTACACGTATGAAACACAGCGCCGGCGGGCCTCCTTCCTGGCCGTTAAGAGAGAATTGCGGACTGAGGGCCTACAGTACTCCTTATTGTTCCCAGCCAGATTGAGGATAATTGTGGACGGTAAAACGTACTTTTATGACTCTCCGGATGAGGCCTGTGCTTGGCCAGAGTTGTACAGAGCCGGGAAAGATGGCGGCGACCAGGCCCTGCAGCAGCGGGAGACACAATTGCCTCATAGGAAAACGAGGAGGCTTCGGAGTCGACAGAGGGGCCTGAGGAGGCCCTCGCCGAAGCAGACGAAAGCGGAGCGTCGAGGAGTATTGGAAGTGGCTTCGAACCTTCTGGGGACGCAGGGGACTGGGACTCCTGCTGACTCAGGTTCGGAGAAAGATGGTGACCGCACCGATACTGAACATTCTGAGGTAGACAGCGAGCGCCTACCGACGGTTACCCCATCGACAGCGGATGGCATGCTGGATGAGGGCTGAAGTGGCCACCGGACTATGATGGCGATGAGACTCCAGAACTTTACAGTAGTGGGGCCTGTTCGGAGACTTTTGGAGGGAGGTGGGATGGTTTCAGCTATTCATTTATCTAGGGCTAGTATTGAGACGAGAGTTGTGCAGAAGACTGGGCGGCGGCCAGTTGGCACCCGGTCCCCCTCACTGCCCTTATAGCGTGCTCACAGCGGCTGCTGTTGGGCTTAGGAGTGTGTTGAAGTGTGCATTGGTTTGGATGGGAACTATAGGCGTGTTACTCGGTCCTGTTCTGGGGGGGAGGAAGGGGGGGTGTTTGGGGGGATTTTTGTTGGGGGGGGGGGGTTGTTGTCCGGTGTGGAAACGGGGAGGCGATTTTCGATGCGACTACTACTGAGGGGGAATGGGAGATACCGCTGATTTAGGTTGTATTACCTGGAATGTGAGGGGCCTACACACCATGACACGACGCCACAAGATTCATGCATATTTGGTTCGCAGAGGGGTACACATAGCGGTGCTCCAGGAGACCCACTTAACTAAAGAGGAGGGTATAGCACTGCAGAGGAGGTGGCGGGGGCAGGTATATAACACCACATACTCAGCGTTTGCTAGAGGGACTTTGATATGGATACGAGCCGGGGTCCCTTTCCAGCTTACTCGGCAGACGATTGACCCTGCAGGCAGGTTCGTGGCTATAGAGGGTCGACTCAGGGGCAAAGAGGTGGCATTTTGCAGTCTATATGCACCCAATGTAGATCAATTGAGTTTTCTACAACATCTGTCTGGTGCGCTGGGGTCCTACCTCGCGAGCAACCTGATAATTGGTGGAGATTTCAACTCCATAACAGATGTGGCGCTCGACAGGTCGCACCCGCCACTGGCTGACTCCCCTATTCATAGACTGATTAAAGGCAGGCTAGATTGGCAAACTAGGTGGAACTTGGTGGATGCCTGGCGGGTGCAGCACCCGAATGATCGTGATTATTCTTTTCACTCTGGGATGCATGATTTACATGTCCGGCTAGATGCAGTGCTGTGCTCCCCACTGGTGTTTCCCTGTGTGACGCGGACTGAGTATCTGGCTAGGACACTCTCCGATCATAACCCGCTGTTGTTTACGTTGCGTTGGATGACTGGGGTATCGTGTATCCCCACGTGGAGGCTCCGCCCTGAGACGCTGGAGGACCAGGTTTTTCAGGGTGCAGTAAGGGAGGGGATCAGCCAGTATTTTGTAGAAAACACTGGCTCGGCCTCCACGAGAGCGTTAGAATGGGACACTTTTAAGGTGGTGGTCAGAGGAATGTGCATAGGGAAACATGCAGGAGTGCGTAGGGTACTTCTCCAGGACCTGGAACGAGCGGAGACTAAGTTACGTAAGGTGGAGTTGGCGCGGCCTGCTCACCCTGAGCTACAGGAGTCGGTTAAGGCAGCGAAGGAAGAGGTTGCTGCGGAAGTGGAAAGGTTGCGCTGCTTTTGATTACAGGCCTATACTACCAGA
Organism: Lissotriton helveticus; assembly: GCF_964261635.1. Classification (NCBI taxonomy): domain Eukaryota; kingdom Metazoa; phylum Chordata; class Amphibia; order Caudata; family Salamandridae; genus Lissotriton; species Lissotriton helveticus. Next base: position 1,062,629,107 of record NC_136065.1, on the reverse strand, counting down.
GTGCATGCGGAGGGTGACAGGGCAGGGACGCTGCTGGCCTGGCTGGCCAACCCGACTAAGCGGGGCTCCTCTATTTTGGCGCTGATTGATGATGACGGGTTGGTGTACACCCAAAATGGGATTCTACAGCGTTTTCTACGCTATTATGAAGGTCTGTATGAGAGTTCTCTTGTAGCGGGTGAACTGGAAACTGGTAGTTTTCTGGGGGGCCTACCACTCCCGGCGTTGGATCCGGAACAGGCGATTTGCCTCGGCCGCGATATAGAATTGAATGAAATCAGAGGTGCGATTAAGCGCATGGCCAGGAATAAAACGCCGGGAGGTGATGGGTTGCCGATAGAGTTTTACTCGACATTTATTGATATATTGGCGCCGAAACTCCTGGAGGTTTATAGGGAAGCAAAGGAGTTGGGCAGGTTACCTGCTACGATGCGTGAAGCCTTGGTGATTCCCCTCTTGAAACCAGGGCGGGAGGGGACAAACCGGCCTCATACCGCCCACTGTCGATGCGGACCACGGATTATAAAATCCTCAGCAGTATCTTGGCAGCCTAACTGTTACAGCATATGACCACGTTGATCCACGAGGATCAGGCTGGTTTTATCCCAACGAGGAATACGTCAACGAACATCAGGAGGCTGGTGCGGATGCTGGAGGAAGCTCAACCTGATGCCCCACACCCAATGGTGTTGTCAGTGGATATTGAAAAGGCTTTTGATAGCTTAGAATGTTCTTATTTATGTGCTACGATGGTGAGATTTGGCCTTGGCGCTGATTTTCTCGGTTGGACGAAAGTGCTCTATGCGTCGGCTGTGGCTAGGGTGCGTATTGGTTCTTTGATCTCCTCACAGTACCCAGTAAATCGGGGCACCCAACAAGGATGTTCGTTGTCACCCCTGTTGTTCGCCTTAGCTAGGAGCCATTGGCGGTGAAGGTCAGATTGGGGGACCACTCCGGTGGTTTGTGGTGTAGAGGTGATCGGCAGTACATATCTTTATATGCTGATGATCTACTGCTGTTCCTTGATAATGCTGGTGAGGCGTTGACGAGAGCGGGGAATTTGCTATCGGACTTCGGTGACATCTCGGTATTGCGAGTGAATTGGTCAAAAACATGTCTTTTCCCGTTGAAGCATGGAGAACCTCAACCAACTGTCGATAGAGAGGTGAGGGGGGAACCCAATTGTATGAGATATCTGGGGGTGCATGTATACCACACAGCGATAGATATGCTGGAAGGCAATGTGGGTCGTGGGTCGTGGCTTGCGAGCGCTGAAGAGTAGCATGGCCTTTTGGGCCACGCTCCCCCTGTCGGTGACGGGACGCGTAGCGCTTTTGAAAATGGTGGCGCTCCCTCGGCTGCTTTATTTTCTCAGGACTCTTCCGGTGTGGATTCCGTGCTCGAAGTTTCAATTGTTGAAATCGCTTATAGTGGGTTTCCTGTGAGGAACGGGCAGACGACGGGTCGCGCTGGCGACGCTCATTAGGCCCAAGGCTGAGGGTGGTCTGGCAGTCCCGGACTTTGAGTTGTACTATTTGGCGGCCCAGCTTCAGGTTTTAACACAAGCGGTGGCGATAGAGTTCAGGGGCCCAGAACAGCAGAGAAGCAGGGGAATACCACGACATGTGCTCTCCTTTATAGTGCTGCAACAGAAACTGGATCTTAAGGGCCTTTTTATGGAGGAAAAGACACTGCGATTGTGTTGGAATCGCTCGCAGCGCAGGGCGGGAGTATTACACCCGTATGCGCCTGAGATCCCGTTGGGAATGGTGACCGCACTCCCGCGCGGCGGTGATTGGACGCCTCTGCTGGAATGGGAGGATGCAGGAATCCAGTTACTGGGAGACTTGTATGAGGATGGGGCCCTGTTGTCTTATCAGACGTTGCAGGAGAGGTTTGATCTACCGAGAGGCGGGTTCTTGTTACATGCGGCGCTTATCAGAGCGCTCCAGGTACATTGGAAGGCTGGCATGCCAATATACCATGATGACTGCCGGGACCTTTAAGGCTGTCACGTGTCTTTATTCCAGGATGATTAATGAGAGTTTGGCGCCCTTGGATGGATTGAGGGAGCGTTGGGAAGTTGACATAGGGAAGCCTATCCCCGCCCTGGCTTGGTCTCAGATCATGCGAAGAGCTTGGAAGGGAACTAGGAACGCGAGATTCCAACTGGTACACTTTTATATTCTTCATAGGGCCTATTTGACACCAGGGATGATTCAAAAGTATTTTCAAGTACAGGAAGCGGCGTGCCCTCGCTGTGCGCTGGCGAGTGCAGACCTGCTGCACATGCTGTGGTCTTGCCCCAGGATGGGGGATTATTGGAAAGAGGTGGGTGAGACGCTGAATGCTATCACGGAGAGACAATTGACCTTTGATGTAGCCGTTGGTGTCCTGCATTGGTTCCCACACACGCCGAAAACTAAAATTACTAGCAAATTTATAGATATGGGGCTTTTACTAGCAAAACGTGAAATAACGAAACGATGGAAGGTGACGGTGGTACCAAGCAGCGGGAAGTGGAGAGCAGAGTAGTTTGTGAAGTGGGCAGTTGGGGAGAGTACGCTTCGATATCGACAGGCCCGGAGGCAGAACAATGATAAAGCACTGGAGGCAGCCACGGCATGGGAGACACTGGTGCAGGCATTGCAGGATTATCAGGCAAGGGAAGAGTGAGGAGAGATTGCAGGAGTGGTGGGTCACCCGAACTTGGACAGGTATGGTTAGAAGAAATATAGAGTGCAACTCCTGTTCCTACACGATGATAAGGCTCCGTAGTATAGTACACACCGGCGACATGGGGGGGGAGGTCTGACTGTACCGGGTGGGGCGAGTTGGGATTACTAGTAGTATTTGTAAGAAGTTGGCCTGATATATGATGTTCACTAGTTCTAGTGATCACCTTGTATCAGTCCAAACAACCCTTATGGTGATTGGTTGTAAGTCAACTTTATAGACCAGCTATCCTAGTGGTAGCATGGACAAAAGCAGTCTTAGGCTAAACTCTTAAGGCATGTGAAGCCAGCTGTTTTACCACAATATAACCCCTTGAATACCAGATGAAAGGACACCACACAGGTTGTTATGAAAATAAACAATATATTTATTAATAACAAACACCTCTGAACTCTTTATGAGGTCAGAGGGCTAAGCACATGACAATCTCTTGGAAAAATACAACAAGTTGCACAAAATTACAATGGTGCCCTAGGGGCACGGCAAACCATATACTAAGTAAATGGAATGTGAGAGTCGATAGAAGAAATGTAGCTGTCAATAGGCTGCAGGACCGCTGGGACTACGCTATCCTAACCTTAGGTAAGTAATAGGAGGCCCACGGGACGCGGGTGCAGAGTGTGAACTCACACGCGGGATGCGTAACAACGTCTATGGACAGTACAGTTCAAGTAAAAGGTAAGTACAGACAATCCTGACTAGTTAGGACTAAAACGACTGTGGAACTGGACACCTGGAGAGTCAAGCTACCCTTGAGCACCGAAATGCTCTCGTTACCTCACCCACGGGCTGCGGGTGCATAGGTGTGAAGTCTAGTCGGGTTTCTGCATTGAAGTCAATGGAGCCTGAAAGAAAAGATGCTGCAGGCGACCAGGAGGAAGATGTCCGGTGCGATCCAAGGGTGGATCGGTGAAGTAGAGGACCTGAAAGCAGAGGGGACAATGTTCACAGTCACTAGCCAGTGACTGGAGTGGAACCAGGAAGGAACCAGATGTCGTCTTCGCGATCAGGTGAAGTGTGGACGCTTGACTCTGCAGCCATGTGGACCAGGAGGTGTCTTCGACGACCAGGATGGAGGCACGAGCTGTCCCACGCAGGCTCTCGCTGTCGGCGGTGTTGGATTTTGATCGGCGTCAACAGGCCTTGGCAAAGGCAACCCACGCGGTGAGTAGAAAAAGCGTCTGGTGCGGACTAGGAGAGTCTGGGGTGCCCCTCTTTTGTAAGGGAGCAAGGGCCAGTCTGGAGCAACCAGACCAGCAGCAAAGATTTCAAGGTTCGTCGTCTAGGAGGTCACTAGCCAGCCAGCAAGTGACCAGACAACACGTCGAGCAGCAAACAAGCAGAAGGGCCCCACGCAGATCTTGTGGAGGCTGGAGGGCTGATCTTCGGTGCAGGGGCTGCTCGGGGCTGGGGCTGGGGCTTCTCAATCCCCAAAGCACTTGGTCGAGTTTACCTCGGGAGTCGTGCTGTAAGCGAAGTGCAGGTTCGTTCAAGATGGCCGGTCCCACGTGTCTCGTCGCACCCACGGATCGCAGCTGTGCTGCAGATGTAGCTTGAGGTCGGAGAGGCCTGGGAATCCGGGTCTCGTCGGGCTCTGAAGTCTGGATCCTCAAGGGAAGACGACAAAGTGAAGCCGCTGGACGCTGATGGGCCTGCAGATGCAGGGTGGACACTCCTTGCCCACAAGGGAGATTCTTCAGTCTTCTGTGGAGCAGAACGTCGAAGTCCAGAGTTTCTTCTTGTGGAATTGTTCAGGATAATCTAATTTGGAATGGGACCAGCTCCTACCTTTATCCTGCTAAAGGGGGCTGTACTGCTGACTAGGTCCCTCCCCTGGGTGGGACCAGGAAGGGGGGTGGTTACACCCCCTATCCTTTGTCCGGTTTTCGCGCCAGAGCTGGGGCAGGGATGCCCCAGCAACTGGTATGAACCGGTGTATGCACAGGGCACCTTGTGTGCCCCAGACATGTCTCATTCCTTTCAGGCCTATCCTACCCAATACACAAAATCCTGTCTGGGGTGGTGCTAGCACCTCCCAAGGCAGGAAACCCTTTGTCCAAGCCTCCCGCGATGGAAGGACTCCCAGCAGCAGGAGGTCAGACTTGTGTCTGTGGTGGCAGCATCCATTTTGTGATGCCAAGGCTCGAGTTAACTTTAACCGGGGTTCACAGTTACATACATGTCGTGTCCCTCTAGAAGGGTGGAATGCTACCCCCGTCGCCAGAATTGGCGAGGGGTAGTATTCCAATTCGTATGACACCTTACTCGACATGTTTTGATAATGGTATACCAGAGTTAGCATTCAACCGCGAGGTCGATAATGCACTTAAGAGTATATGGTATAGCGTTATCATGGAACAGCTATTAGGACTTGGTTCCGCAAGCTGCAGACGGGCTCAGCTCATGCCAGAGCACCATCTCACATAATTCCAAGCACTCTGCCTTCAGGATTGTTAAGGCCTGCCATAGGAGTGACTGATAGGAGGATATGTGTCCATTTTGGGGTTAGATATAGGTATACTATATCTACAGCAAAGGGTGATTACACCACCTTGCACCAACTGTCGTTCAGCCAGTTGTGTCAGTTTTAGATGTCCAGCCAGGGGTGGCATAATACATGCTTCAGCCCCTGGTAGGCCCTGGGTACACCTATGCCCTGGGCACCTAAGGTACACTGTACAGGGACTGAGAAGGTGGCCCAGTACCAATTGGTAAATGCACCTAAAGTACATGGTTGTCAATTTAGAGGGAGAACAGCTAGGCTGTGGGTCTGATTAGCAGGCCCACAGCCAGGGAAAGTCGTAAACCAGTGAGGCAAAAAGCAAAAATCTGGGGTGACCATAGGATTGCAGACCCCACTCTCCTACAGTATTGGGTTGTCTTTATTGTCGATAATAATAAGATGCAATGCGGTTACCACAATGTTATGCACAGAGAATGATGGTGTTAATTTATGTAACCACGATGACACTAGACACCCAATTGGTGGAGATCATGTATATATGTATGATGTGTATATAAAAAAAAACTACGTTTAAAAAACGTAGTTAATATTACCCAACAAATCCCAGTTTAATCAAGTACAAACAGTGATCCACAGGCACAGCCAAAGGCTAAGTCCACAATGCATATATAAGTGTCGTATGTTATTACAAACAACATTTAGGGGACTATATATATGCCATTACAATGGAATTATACAATCTTCTTGAGTAGTTTCCAAATTAATGTTTTGCATTTTCATACTTCTCTACTCAAAGCACCATATAAGCTCTCAAGTGATTCATCCTGCAGCACTCATATGGTGGCAATCTGTATGTGAGGTACAGCATAGTCCGTGAAAGAAACCACACATTTACCCTCTCTGTGGATCTTTCTTCTGTTCGTTCACACTAGGTCTTGTGCTAGAATGTCATGACACGGAGATGCACATTTTCACCAACACCAGGTCTAGATGTCTGAATCTTTAGGTCAATTTGCTTTTCTTTCAGTCTGCACCAAGCTGAGCCACAATGTTGGGGTTAGAAAATAGTAGTCAACAGGACCACCAAATAAAGATGAACGATGTTATGCACATCATGGTGTTATCAATGGTGTTATGGTTCAATAAGGACATTTGTAATCTATCTCTAGGTTAAATTTATGGAGTAATTGTGGAGTGAAATCTACCCTGTGCATTACTTTGTAGTTCTACCAAATTGAATCTAGAGTTTCTGCTTACTAACCTTTGTGTAGACAATATCCTGTCCCATTCGTTGTTCCACACCTTTGTATACTGTGGAGGCTGGTCTGCCACTAAAGCTGCGGTGTATACTCCCATTTAGAAGATTAACCTCTAACTAACCGAGACGTCCAAGCCAGATTTATATGAATTTAGTCACTAAAGTAGTATGTTAGAAAGTGCACATCCCTAAACCCAAACTTTCACATCAGTTCCTAAATCCCACAAACCTACCCTGGTCATACATTTTGGGTAAATTCAGGGTGTGGGTCTGCTCATCTTCACATAGTAGCCACTATTGACATTTACTGATTAGTGTGGTTCCCCAGAATATTATAGGTTGCAAGTGCAGACTTCAGCTACACATCAAGCATGTCTAAAGATGTGTTGGATGCGTTTTTTTTGTGTTTCAATTAGCAATGATAGCAACATTAATTCTGTCAGAAATCAGACCTCGGATCAGCAGTGTTACCAGGTCATCAGACACGAGGAACCCTGGCACTGCATACTGCAATCGGCTGGCTATGTGTTATTGCCTGAGGATGGGCCTGCAATTCTCAAACCCCCTCTCCCCAAAAACTTTTAAAAAAAATCCCACAAGAGCTTCAAATTGTATGCTGCTATTTGGACCACCCTATCTGCCCATAAATGGAAAATGCTACTTACCGAGTATGCATCTGTCCTTGGAAGATAGAGCTGAAGAATCATATGCTTTTGCATAGATCACCATCTAGTGATGGGTCCGGATGTTTGCATTTTGCATTTTGTTTTTCGTTGAAGAAGTCTTTCCTGTCACAAGGTAGGTGACTCCTCCTTTCGGCAATAGTGTGTATGGGCATCGATTCTTGTTAGTTCGTTTTCCCTCAGAGGGTGATAATGGAGTAAGTAAGAGTAGTAAGAGGGAGGTGTCCATGAATGCATGTATCTAAGTAAGATGTTACTGCAGCAGGTATAGGTAACCAGGGAGGCGGGTGGGCGCATATGATTCTAAAGGGGGGCATTCCTGACTCGTGTGGGGGCTGCCATCTACTTCACCTTGCTTCTGCTCGGACGCTGGGTCTCTCGGTCCTCCCTCCCGCCGCCGCTACACCATCTCTGCGGCCGCTGTGAGGAGGAGTTGGACTACCCGTCCCAGGCTCCCTAGCGGCAGCAGCAGCCACCGCCAATCACGCGCCCGGAGGCGCTTCAAATTGCAGCACAGCCCAGGTGGAGCGGGGGCATTCCTGACTCGTGTGGGGGCTGCCATCTACTTCACCTTGCTTCTGCTCGGACGCTGGGTCTCTCGGTCCTCCCTCCCGCCGCCGCTACACCATCTCTGCGGCCGCTGTGAGGAGTTGGCCTACCCGTCCCAGGCTCCCTAGCGGCAGCAGCCGCCACCGCCAATCACGCGCCCGGAGGCGCTTCAAATTGCAGCACAGCCCCAGTGGAGCGGGGGCATTCCTGACTCGTGTGGGGGCTGCCATCTACTTAACCTTGCTTCTACTCGGATGCTGGGTCTCTCGGTACTCCCTCCCGCCGCCGCTACACCATCTCTGCGGCCGCTGTGAGGAGGAGTTGGACTGACTGTCCCAGGCTCCCTAGCCGCAGCAGCCGGCACCGCCTATCACGCGCCCGGAGGCGCTTCAAATTGTAGCACAGCCCCCACGTCGCGGGACGCGCGCGGGCGTCGCCGGGAGAAGCCCGGGACAAGGGCGGGACAGTCTGTGGCAGGCCGAGGCTGGGCTGGGCCACAGATCTAGGTCAACGTAGCAAAGGTCACGAAAACACCCGCCAAGTGAGACACACAAGTTACTACTTGTGTAACGATTTATCTGTAAGAGACATTAGTTAGTGATAGATTCCTTACCTTAGAATATCCCCAGGCGTCAGACTGGATCCGGAAATTTTTTCGGAGCAATACCCCTGCGCGCCGGCAGGCGTCGTCCGCGGCTCCGCGTCGGTTGTCAGCGTCGTTAGCGCCGGTATGACGTCGTTGGAGTACTTAGACGCCGCCCATGCGCGCTGACCTCAGTTCTGATACACAGCTTTTCCGCGCCAGATACGCAGAGCCATGATAGAACCAACACTGGTGCCATGAAACTAGGGCCCTAAAAGGGGATGTAGTCAAAAAGAGATCCCTGGGTGTACACTGAAATGGGTGTGTTATGTTACTGCACGGGTACTAACCAATCATACAGACATTCCTTATAGAGGTATTACTGGGAGATTTTATGTAAAAATAAAACAATTAGATAAGAAGTTCCACACTAAAAGTAAACGTTCACAATCTCTTTAATTTTTTGTAAAAATGAAGCCTCTTGTCACAAAAAGATAAATTAAAAATCCAAAGAACATTTCTTTGAATAAGTACAGTAAAATTTGCAAAAGACAGTTAATAACAGTTCATTGTACATAAAAACATAATATCACAATCATCAAAATTATAAAACAAAGGAGAAAAAGTTAATTAATAAAATTTACACAAAAAACAACAATTGGATCCTTTTCACAAACCCCCTATTGTTGTGGCTTTGATGTTTTTCCGCCACTACTCATGTAGATCCACTGGTCTTTTCTTTAATGCTGGTGGTACAGTAGACAGTATCTATAATTTATGAGTATCTGCTACCTCCTTGACCTTGTTGGGATTCTAGCCACAAATGGGGATAAGAAATAAGGTGTGGTGTACTAAAGCAGGATAACACGCCCTCATAATAGTGATATTGTTTTTTCTCTATGTATCCACCCGTGCAGTAACATAACACACCCATTTCAGTGTACACCCAGGGATCTCTTTTTGACTACATTGTCACTGTACCCTGTTCCCTGTGGATAGTGGGGTACTCTCTCTTGTGTTTACCTAAAAGGGGATGACCTTAACCCTAGATATCGGTTCGCAGAATGGGGAGGATGGGTGGGTCGGTAAGGAATCTATCACTAACTAATGTCTCTTACAGATATATCGTTACACAAGTAGTAACTTGTGCATCTCAAAGAGACACGTTAGTGATAGATTCCTTACCTTAGAATAGATACCCCAGCAATACCAACCCCGGTGGTGGGTCTGCGAACCAATAATCACACCCGAAAGTCCTGGTGGACGGAACTTCCAAAGAAGCCATCCCTCCGGACTTGGCTGTCCAGGCAGTAGTGTCGTGCAAACGTGTGCAGCGAGGCCCACGTAGCTGCCTGGCAAATGTCCTGCAAGGGCACTCCTCGGCCCAGGGCAGTGGTAGGCGCCGTGGCCCGAGTGGAATGAGCCCTCAATCCAACAGGGGGCTCCTTTTTAGCCAAGGAGTAACATGCCTGAATACACAAGATGATCCACCGAGAGATGGTCCGCTTGTGTACCGCCTTTCACTTCTTAGCGCCCACGTAACCAACAAAGAGTTGGTCATCCACCCGGAACTGGCGTGTGCGATCCAGATCGTAAGAGAGCGCACGTTTTGGGTCCAGACGGTGGAGCCTCTCTTCCTCTGTCGAGGGATGCGGAAAGAAGGTGGGCAAGGTAATGGACTGCCCGATGTGGAAGGCCGTGACAACCTTGGGCAGGAAAGAGGGTCTTGTCCGCAACACAACCTTGTCCGGATGGACAGAGAGGAAAGGAGGGGTGGAAGAAAGAGCCTGGAGCTCACTCACTCTCCTGGCAGAGGTGATGGCAACCAGGAAAGCAGTCTTCAGAGTAAGAAGACGGAGAGGACAGTTGTGGAGCGGCTCAAAGGGAGCACACATTAGGTAAGTAAGAACAAGGTTCAAGTTCCACTGGGGCATCACGAAAGGAACAGGAGGGAACATGTGTGTGATGCCCTTCAAAAACCTATTTACAATTGGGGACTTGAACAATGAAGGCTGATCAGGTAGCCTTAAGAAGGCGGAAAGGGCAGAAAGGTACCCCTTGATAGTGCCCAGAGCAGAGCCCTGCTGGGCAAGAGAAAGAAGGAAGAGGAGAACCTCAGAAAGGGGTGCAGAGAGGGGATCCACAGCCTTTGCTGTGCACCATGCCACAAATCTGTTCCACCTGCAGGCGTATACCGACTTTGTGGAGGGACACCTGGCTGCCAGAATGACATTACAGACTTCAGAAGGCAAGTCAAATGGCCTCAACTGATGCCGCTCAATCTCCAAGCTTGTAGGTGGAGACCGGACAGGTTCGGGTGGAGAACCGTCCCCTGCTGCTGCGACAGAAGGTCCTCCCTAAGAGGCAGACGAATCGGGGGATAGTCTGACATGCTGAGTAGCTCGGGATACCAGTATTTTCGTGCCCAGTCCGGAGCCACAAGGATAACCTGGGCCCGATCTCGCCTGATCTTCTTCAGCACTCTGGGCAGAAGTGGTGTAGGCGGAAAGGCGTACAATAGACCGCAACTCCACTCGCGACGAAAAGTGTCTCCGAGCGAGTGCCGCCTTGGAAATTCCAACGTGTAGAACTGATGACATTGCGCATTCTCTTCTGTGGCGAATAGATCTAACCAAGGCACTCCCCACTGCTGAAAGAGGTCTTGCGCCACGTCAGAGTTCAGACGCCATTCGTGATCCATCATGCACAGATGGCTGAGTTCATCCGCCCTGGCATTCAGAGAACCTGCCAGGTGTTGAACCACCAGGGTCACGCCCTGATGTTCCAGCCACTGCCAGAGGTGCCGAGCCTCCTGGCATAGGGTCCACGACCCCACCCCGCCCTGTTTGTTGCAGTACCACATGGCGGTGGTGTTGTCCGTGAACACCTGCACTACCCTCCCCGGAGTGAGGGGAGGAATGCCTTCAGTGCTAGTCGGATCGCCCGCAGCTCCAAAAGGTTGATATGGAGCCGGGACTCCGCCGGAGACCAGAGGCCTCTGATCTCCACCTCTCCCATGTGGCTTCCCCAGCCCTGGAGGGACGCGTCCGTCACAACCACGTGCTCCAGGTGCGGTAGGGAGAGGGCTCTGCCACTGACCCAATCGCGGTCCGTGAGCCACCACTGCAACTGTCTTGCAGTGCCCTCCGAGATTAAGACATGATCGGACAAGTTGCCCTGATGCTGGGCCCACAAACTTCAGGTCCCACTCCAGAGCCCGCATCCGCCACCGGGCGTGATGCACCAGAAGGATGCAGGAGGCCATCAGCCCCTGAAGCCGCAGCGTCAACCTGACCGAGACTCGGGATAAAGGCTGAAAGATCGGAATCCGAGCCGGAATATCCCGAACCCGCTGTTCGGGAGGATAAACCCGAAACTGTGCCGAGTCTAGAAGCGCTCCGATGAAGAGGAGCTTCTGAGAGGGACACAGGTGCGACTTCGGCACGTTGATGGAGAACCCCAGCAAGTGCAGGAGGTCGGCCGTAGTCTCGAGGTGGCTGACGAATGTCTGGGGCGAGCCCGCCTTCAACAACCAGTCGTCGAGGTAGGGGAAGACCGAAACCCCTAACCTGCGCAGATGAGCTGCGACCACCGCCATCACTTTCGTGAACACCCGTGGGGCGCTGGTAAGGCTGAAGGAGAGCACGGTAAACGGAAAGTGCTCGCGGCCTACCGTGACCCGCAGGTAACGCCGGTGGGCCAGCAGGACGGGGATGTGAAAATAAGCGTCCTGCAAGTCGAACGCTACCATCCAGTCTCCAGGGTAGCTAAAACCTGAGCCAAAGTCAGCATCTTGAACTTCTCCTTCCGGAGGAAGCCGTTGACGTTCCATAGGTCCAATATAGGGCGTAGGCCCCCTTTGCCCTTCTTGGGTACCAGAAAGTAGTGGGAGTAACAACCACACCCTACTTTTGGCCCAGGAACGCGCTCGATGGCCCCCTTGGCCAAGAGGGCCGTGACTTCCTCTTGCAGAAGTTGCAAGTGATACCCCGACGCGGTGGAATTGCGGTGGCATGGCTGGAGGGGTCGCCTCGAAGGGGAGGGAGTAGCCCCTTCCGACGATTTGCAGCACCCACCTGGCCGACATGACAGTGCGCCAGTGGAAGAGGTGATGGCGATACCTGCGCCCCCACTGGCGACACATGGGCCTGAAAACACAGACTAGAAAGGCTTTGAGGCAGGTGCTGCGGGGGGAGGTGTGGACTGGCCTCGCCGTTGTCTCCAACCGCCGCCACGGCGGTTTCCACGGCTGCCACCGCGCTGTTGAACATTCTGCGCTGCGTGGCTGGCAGCACGTGTGGGGGCGCCCCTTCCGTGGCCACGAAAGGAGCGAAAGGCACCCGATTGCTGGCGTGTGGCCGAGAGGCCCAAGGACTTGGCCGTAGCCCTGGAGTCCTTAAAACGCTCAAGCGCATGGTCTGCCTTGTCGCCAAAGTGGAGACGGCCATCGAACGGCATGTCCAGAATAGTTGAGAAGTTGGCGGACCTCAACCAGGCGTGGCGTCGAACCGCCACCGTCTTTGACATAGCCCTGCCCAGTGAGTCCGTGATATCCAGCCCACACCGGATGGAATATCGTGCTGCATCTCGGCCCTCCACAAGGGCTTGGGCGAGTTTAGCCCGGACCTCCTCCGGACATTGTGGCAGCACGTCCGCGACCGTGTCCCACAGGGTGTGGGTGTAGCGGCCCAAGAGGCATGCGGTATTGACAGACCGCAGTCCCAAACTCAGGGACGAGAACACTTTCTTCCCGAATTTTTCATACCTCTTTGATTCCTGATCGGGCGGAGCCGTCGGGAATGCGGTCTGGGAAGTGGAGGCCTGGATGACCAGGCTCTCGGGGGTGGGATGGGTGGACAAAAAGCAAGGGTCGCCCGGTGCCGGGCGGTAGCGTCTGGCCACGTTCCTATCCACAGGCGGACCTGTGGCGGGCTTGGACCAAGTGCCCACAAGAACGTCACACAAGGCCTCATTAAACGGCAGCAGAGGCTCAGTGGAGCTTGCTTGCTGTTTAAGGACCTCAGTGAGGAGGTTAGTCCTCACGGCCGCGACGGGGAGCTCAAGGTGTAAGGCCTTGGCCGCCCTCGTCAACACTACACTGTAAGTAGCCCCCTCCTCCGTAGCCACGGTGGGAGGGGAGACAAATCCAGTGTCTGGCGAAGTGTCAATTCCACTGGCCTCCCCAAGCTCATATGTCCAGTCCTGTTGAGACTGGCACTCTTGTGCCAGAGGGTCCACAGACCCCTCCCTATCACCCTCGTCACCCATCTCCTGCAGAGCAGGGTCAACAGACGGGCCGGTTCGTGGAAATAGAATCTCCAAAGGCCGTCGGGAGTGCCAGATCTGGACCGAAGGGAAGATTGGGGACGGCGTCCATAGTGGGCGCTGGAGGCGACACCCGCAGGGCCGGCGCCGGTGAGGTCGACCGGGATCCAGAAGCAGATCCGGTGAGGGCCTGCGGCGCTGGGACCGAAGTCGCCGGCGGCGCCGGGGCCGAAGCACCCGACTGCGTCGGAGCCGAAGCACCCGACCCGCTAGGCCCTCCGGCCGGGGCTGTTGGGCCGGAGGCGCCACGGGACCCGGCTGAGAAGGGACGGACCTCATGGCCATGAGGTACCGCTCGACCTCCTCTGGCGACGCACCATGCCCAGGGACCCGAAGGTGTGGGGCAGGCGGCGACGCCTGCGACTCCGTCGGAGCCACGTTGGTGGTGTCACCCGAACCCCCGGACGCATCGTGCGAGCGTCGGGGTGGGTCGGAGGAACGATGACGTCTCTCCGACCTTCATGCCTCTTACCTGAGGACTTGGATCCTGACAACCGATGTCCACTCCCGGAGCTGCGAGGACTCCGACCCCGCGACCGGTCCCTCGACCTCCTGTGGGACCGGGACCTGGAGCATCGCGGGGCCGACTGCCGGAGCTCAAGTCGCTTGCGGGACCGCTCCCGCCTAGCTTTAGACATCAGGTCCCGGCAGTCGGAGCAGGGGCGGTCGTCGTGGTCGAGGCCTAAACACTTGAGGCACCGGCGATGGGGGTCAGTAAACTACATTAGTCGGTCGCACTTGGAGCAGGGTCTAAACCCGGTCATCCCTACCGGCACCGTCGGAGTCGAAGACTCGAGTAGAGAAATGATCAAAAGATCAACAAAAAAAAGTTTTGTCAAAAAATGACTACGGGGAAGAGCTTCTCCGGATCTGCGCTAGCTGGCGCGGAAAAAAGAAGAACTGAAGTCAGCGCGCATGGGCGGCGTCTAAGTACTCAGACGACGTCATTCCGGCGCTAACGACGCCGACGACGGACGCGGAGCCGCGGACGACGCCTGCCGGCGCGCAGGGGTATTGCTACGCAAAATTTTCCAGATCCAGTCTGACGCCTGGGGATATTCTAAGGTAAGGAATCTATCACTAACGTGTCTCTTTCAGATTTTTGAATCCCTTGAGCGTGTATGAGCATTAATTAAGCTATTAAGCTATAGGAACTTGAGCTGATATAAATATTATTATTGTAATTTGGAATTCATGATAGCTTTTTTCTTTTAACTTAAATACTTTAGGATCTGTCGCTAGTGTTTACAATGTCTAAACAGAAAGCTGTAAATATCCCGCCAGTGTCAGCCACGCTAGACAACTACCTAGTGAAAGTGGTGAATAAAATTAATAAGGAACGGCGTTTATCGTTAGGCCGGGGGAGTCCTCCTGTTATATCCCCCACACCGTCTACCCCATTGGTCGTATTACCATTTGACGATAGCTGTGAATTTGGTAACCCTGATGTTTTAATAACGGAAGTGCCAGCCCAATTACCGTCTAACCAGGATCCACTGGACGCACCCTATGATACTCTAGTACAGCGCACCCCGGTCCCCAGAGCACTGAGGGCATGTAGGAAAGTACAAATTAAACGTGGCGGAAATCGTAATAATTAAAGAGCAGAAACACCGCCCAAAAGTGATGCGGAGCCAGTGGATAAGAAAGGCACAGTTAAAATGAATACTGAGCAATTTGATCTTCTAGTCAGTCTTATAGATGCCAAGATAGAAAATATTATTAAACCCTTGGTGGTTAAACTTGATCTGATTTCAGCAGAAGTATTAAGACTAGGAGGCCTTCTGTTCACCCACATTGATCTGGCTGGAAGATCTAGGGCTGTTGATAAGGGTTCTAGAGTTAGTAAAGACGTATCAAAGCCACCTAATGGGGGGTTAATCGTAACCGAAGTAACTACGCCCGACCCCCTGCCAATAGTATGTCAGAAAATACAGGCATTAATAGTACCAGGGCGCAAGACAGGGTCGATAGAAGTGAAGATAGAGGTTTTATTAATCTTCCCCCCGACTGTGCACCTTATGTGGTCGTTTTAACTAATGTACCATCTTTTGAAAAATATCCGACCCAGTATCAACAGGAAACACATGAATCCCTTAAAAATAAAACAGTCTCATGGTTGCATAAGCAATGTGGGTTCCGAATTGCCTATTCTGATCAAATATTAACCACTAGAAGGGTAAATTTGATTGGCAATTCCAAAAAGACCTGTAGGGGCGATTGTGTTATTGTTAATTTTAAACATCCTCAACACGTCGCAACTGTCCTGTTAAGAGCAGCTTCCCTAACTCATGATGAGAATAATATATGTGTGCTCCCACTTGGCTACTTCTATAGGCATTTCGTTTAAAACTTCTGAGCATCTTTTAAATATTGCGAATCTTACTTGCAGAAATCGCCGCTTCCCCACGCTGTCCTCAGCGCAGCAGACTACGTGCTAACGCCGGGGATTACAGGGTGAGCAGCCGCCATATTGGGGGAAGGAAGGGTGGCGTTCCAGTAGCTGGCCGCCTCCCACCCTCCTCAGCACTGGATAAAAGGGGGAACGTCATCTCGTCCGCGCAGCGGGCGCGCGCGCCAAAGGCAAGCCCGTCTGCGCCTGTCCGCGCCGGACCCGCGCCTAGCGCCACGACCCCTGGCCCGACCATAACGGAATGGATCAGATATCCATCGGCTGATCTTATGCAACTTAGACCACCCCATGGGGCCACCTGCCCGCAGTATGACCCCGAAACCATTCGCGGGGGTACAATCACTAGCTGTCCCAGTTGTGAGTCTTCCATACCATCTATCTATACTAAAATCTCCCCCTCAGAAGTCCTCAACACTAAAAACATTACGATATCACTCATCAATGCCCGTTCGCTGGGCAAGCATCGGCAGGAGATTGGTGATTTTATTCTGGACAGAAATATAGACCTACTTTTTGTCACAGAGACATGGATGGATGAAACATCCGATCCTGATTTAGTGGTGGCAGTGCCGCTAGGGTTTAATATATATCGATTAGACAGACAGAGGAAAAGAGGTGGGGGCTTGGCCATTATTACCCGGACCATTTTCCCGGTTAGAACATCTCCTATATCTTCAACCACATGTGAAGCCCTACATTTCGCCATTAAGCTCACTCCCACATATAGTCTTAAAGGAGCACTCATGTACAGACCTCCTGGTGCGCGATCTGATTTTTTGTCTACCATTATGTCACTCATGGAACCTCTGGCAATAGAGGACACCTTTATGGTCCTGGGAGATTTAAATTTCCACCTTGATAAAACAGAAGATATTGAAACTCTATCGCTACTGGCAGACTTGGAAACTTTGGGTTTAAACCAGCTGGTCAAAGCACCCACACATGATGCTGGTCATATATTAGACGGCATATTCTCTAATACAAAAGAGATAATAGTACAGGATATACTGCCCCTTACTTGGTCTGACCATCACGCCATCTTGGGCAGCATCCTAATCCCCCAGGCTTCCACATCTAAACAGGTCTCTTTGCAACAAGAACCATTTAGAGTCTGGAAGGACATTGATAATGCAATCTTTAGAGCGTCGCTTATCAGTTCACGTCCCATCATCGCGGAAGACCCTAATACAGCCGTAAAACAATACTCTGCTTGGCTAAGTAATGCGGTGGAAGCGTTGGTGCCGCTTAAATCTACTTCTAGAAATAGGAAGGTGCCCTCTTCACCATGGTTTTCAGAAACGCTGAGAAAGCAAAAACAAGACTGTAGGAACCATGAAAGAAGTTGGCGAAGGGCCTACGACGGCGAAAGCAAACTCTTATATAAAGAATCATTGGCCGTTTATAAAAAGATGATCAATGAGGCCAAAAAGAAATTTTTGGGGGAACAGATTGACAACGCTAAAAACTCAAGTAGACAATTATATGAGGTGGGAAATCATTGGCCGGGAAATCCCCAGATTTGGTCCCATCTCCCTCCCAAGCGCTTTGAGACGCCTTGGCAAATTTCTTCTTCTCGAAAGTAAACGATATTTACTCCGAGTTTTCTGCCATTGATAAATCAACTACTTCCTGATCTACCTCCTCAAGTAGACACCTTGAGTGCTCATTAGCTCAATTTAATGAAATAAAGGAGGATCAAATAGCTGATATTATAAGACTTATAAAAACGGGCTCAGCCTTAGACCCCTGCCCTCCGAAGATCTTTCCTCCAGTAACTGATTTGATTAGCGAAGTTACTATGCAAATCTGTAACAGGATGTTTAATTCTGGGGTCTTCCCGGATGGCCTAAAGAACACTTTGCTAAAACCACTACTTAAAAAGCCTGGTTTAGACAAGGACCAGCTAAAGAATTATCGCCCTATTGCTAGGCTGCCATTTTTAGCGAAGGTGGTGGAGAGAGTAATGAATGACAACTATCAGAGTACATCGAAAAAAACACATTACTGGATGACTCACAGTTTGGGTTCCGGAAAATGCACGGCACAGAGACCGCGCTAATCAAAGCGGCTGGTGCTACTGGACTTGTCTGCGGCCTTCGACACGGTCAGTCATTCAACTCTGATTGACCGTGTCGGAGAGCTGGGCATTCATTCCAGGGCCTTGCTTGCCTCCTTTCTGACGGGTAGAACCCAGGCCGTAACATTGGGACCATTCAAATCTGCCGACTTGGCCTTACCCTGTGGGGTTCCTCAAGGCTCATCCCTAAGTCTGACACTTTTTAATATCTATGTGTCGGACTTAGCTAGGGTTATTAAGATCTACCGGATGAGCCTTACCACATATGCCGATGACACCCAGTTGGTGTTAGCCATCAATAATGATGGAGAAAAGGTGGCAGCGCGATTTCAAGAGGGCATGTTGGCAATCAAGGAGTGGATGGCCTGTAACTCTTTGAGGCTTAACTCCGAGAAAACCGAGGTGATCATCTTCGGAGAGTTGTCTCCTAGGTGGTCATCGATTTGGTGGCCTCCAGCACTCGGAGCTCTGCCCACTCCTGGTTCAGAAGGTCAGGAATCTGGGGGTAATCTTTGACGAAAAACTTAATTTCGTCAACCATGCTAGTCAGACAGCGTCCTCAGAATTCCATAAGCTCAGACTTAAGGAAAATAATGCCATATCTTCCAGAAAGTGCTGGGAAAACTGTGGTGAGCGCTCTGGTACTGTCCTCCCTAGACTATTGTAATGGTTTATTCGCAAATACTCAGTCTCGGGTGGTAGCTAAATTACAACTGGTCCAGAACGCGGCAGCAAGACTCCTATCTGGAACTCCCAAATTTAAATCAATCCAGCAAGTCATCAGGAACTATCATTGGTTGACTGTCAAGAACCGGATCAGATTCAAAACTTTATGCCTTACTTTTAAAGCTCTTCATCGTCTTGGCCCGGAGTTCCTCAAACAGAAGCTTACTCTGTACCGCCTCACCAGACAATTAAGATTCATAAATTCATACCAACTAGTGGTGTCAAGGACCAGGACTGTCACCTGGGGAGACAGATGTTTCACCAACACAACGGCTAGACTTTGGAACACTCTTCCGCTTGTGATTAGATCAACACCTTCTCTGTATCAATTCAGAAAGCTGTTGAAAACCTGGTTGTTCGACCAGTAGGTACCCTCCACTATATTGTTTTTTGTGAAATTTAATACTGTTCCCACGGAGATTTTTAAGTTGAGTCACAGCGCCAAGATGCCCACGGGTATACGTTGAGCTTAACAAATCGCAAAAATAAATAAATAAATAAATAAAGTCACATTATTAAAGCGCCCCCTGATAACAATAGAAGTAGACCTTTTACACCTATTCATCGCCCAGTTTTTGAGGTTCCAACGCAGAACAGATATCAAGCCGTCAGTTCCCTGGATTCAAATGATTCACATACTCAGGTTTGTGGGTCTTCCCTGTGTGTGACTCCAAATAGCCAGGTGATTGAACTAAGCGAGAAACATATAGACCCGGAGCTAACCTTGATGGCCGACTTAAATTTGATTAATGACAGTGGGGATATATTTAATGAAAATCCCAATGTGGGAGATGACCTAAATGAAATCATTATACCGGATAGTATTAGAATAAGGGGTACTTAATGAATAACAATTGTTAGCTGGAACATTGCCGGATTGAAATCTAAGGGGAATGTTCTGGGCTGGAAGAACTTTATTAATACCCATGATATTCTTTGTTTCCAGGAAACATGGTGTAGGGAAGATGTTAATTATGAGGGGTTTGTTTCTTATAATTTGTTGGTGCAAGGTTCCACATCAGGGAGAGCTAAAGGTGGCCTTTTGATATTAGTTTCTATCAATCGGCGAATTGTAGTAAAAAGGTATTTGACTGTGGGAGCACATGCGCATATTCTTTGGCTCCATGAGGACCAAGGTCGCAATATATTATTAGTAAACTACTACAACAATGTCTTTGATAATACTAGGACCTCAGTAGTAAGTGACTTGGTTGATAATTTAAATGTTGAAATAAATGTTTATTTTGATTTTATCTGGGTGGGTGATTTTAATATTCCATTATGTGAACTGTCAACCCAAAAAGTCTGTGGGGTCATAAATAATGCTGGCATGGATGACCTGCACTTTAGACATAACAGCTATGGAGAAATATTACATACATTTATGGGCTGTTATGATTTGGAAATCATGGGCTTCTCCAAAGATGAAAATGGTCAGACCATCCCTACTTTTAAGAACCGGCAGACCAGTTCAGTCATTGATCATGTGATTGTTTCTTCCAAGATCATCCCCTATTGTGCTTCCCCCAGGATTGAAGTCACTTCTTTAAGTGATCATAATTGTATTATTTTAGAATGTATCTTCTGGGGTGAAAGTTCTGCTGGAGTAGGAACTATTGTTGCCAATGTGGAACCACACAGAGTCAGACTAAGATGGATAGGGGAGAAAGCTAAAGAATTAACAAGTTCTATTGTTAAAGAATGTCTGATAGTATTATTTTCAAGGATAAGGGTGATATCTAACTCCAAACGGATTTTTTCTGCTTTTAATGGCATTAACAAATCTATCAATGCCAAGTTCACCAGATCTAAAAGAGTGCAGCGTAGAAATGGACCGGGTTGGTTTGATCATACGTATACTACCCTATTAACTGAGTTAAAATATGCACTTGCCAAAAAGCCTAGGGACACTAATCTAATAATTAAACTAAGATTAGAGTACAAGCAAGCCTTGAAACGTAGGAAGGGTGAGTTACAGCAGCAAGCTTGGGACTCTCTTAACCAAGCCGCTGAGCTATCTAATAATACACTATTTTGGGCTACGGTAAACTCGCCTTTTCTCAAGGAGGAAAACATACCAGAGTTAACTTCTAATGTGCCTAGCGATGGCTGGCTCTCACATTTCTCTAACATTTTTGGCTCAGATAGTAGGTGGACCGTTCTACCACTGGATATCACTGTCAATGAGGTTGAGCTTGGCATCCGTGCAAGTAAGGGGGGTGGGGGAAGCCCAGGGACCTGATGGGGTCCCTATTGATGTTTACAAAGCAGCCCCAGAGATGTGGAGCCCTCTTCTGGCTATTGTATGTAATTCAGCAGTATGTACTGAGGCCCCAAAAACCTGGGGAGAATCTATTATAATCCCGATACATAAGTAGGGCAGTAGGTCGGATGTAAAAAATGATCGACCCTGTCAAGATCATGAGTAGAGTTATGCTGGTCAGACTAGAAGAGTGGGTTGAGCATGAGGACATTTTGTCCGATAGCCAGTATGGATTCAGGAAGGGCTGGGGTACACTCGACCAGTGTATACATCTCGATTTATTGATTGGTAAATACACTGAAGCCAAATACGGCTCATTATATCTCTGCTTTGCAGATTTAAGTAGTGCATTTGATATGGTCGACCATACTATATTATGGCCAACCCTGTTACAGCTAGGAGCTCCTGAGGGTATAATCTTTTTTCTTGCCAGGCTGTACGAAAAGTTACAAACATGTGTGCGCTACGGCACTAAAGGCGAATGTACCCCAAAATTTCGTGTCAAACGAGGGATTAGACAGGGCTGTGTACTGCCCCCCTACTTTTTATATTATTCATCAATGAAATCAACGTAATTTAAAAAAATGTAAAAGCTGATGCCCCCCAGATCAATGGTGTCTCTGTGCCGGTGTTATTATATGCTGATGACGCCGTACTGCTCTCAAGAACTCCCCTTGGATTACAGCATCTGATTGACAGATTTTTTATCTTTATTAAGATAGAAAACTGATCATTAACAAGGGGAAAACGCACACTATGACCTGCGGGGTAAAAAGCAAATCTTCCAAAACCTTTTTGATTGATTGTGAGAAGGTGCAACAAGTAGATAAATTCTGCTATCCCGGTATAACCTTCTCAAAAGATAGAGAATGGACCAATGAATTTAATATCAGCAATAAAATGGCTAAAAACGCCCATGGTGTTTTTACATTTGCGGCAAACAACTGGGGACAGACGTACTAAGGATATGCTTCAAATCTACCAAGCAAGATGTGTTACAATAGCATTGTATGGGGCTGGTGTTTGGGGTCATAGATGTGAACAAAACCTGCAGCTGGAGGAAAATTCCTTTTTAAAAAAAGCTCTTGTGTTTACCCCCTACGGCACCCACTGAGCTGATCCACCGGGAATTGGATATCAATTTCTTAATTGATCTATTATCCTTAAGGCCACTTATGATTTGGCGTTCCATTTGACTTCAGGATGAAAAGTCTTTTAATAGATCTATAATTGAGGATTGTCTATTATTGGATAAACATCGAAAAATTCCCTGGTTAAAATACGTTGCTGATTGTTTCTCTGAAATATTTAACCTAAACGTTCTGATTGACCCAAGTGCCGTATCTCAGATACCCAAAGCAGAGCTGAAAACTAGATTTTTGGCTAGTAGAGCTAGGAAGTGGGCTTTAGCAAATGGATCCACGTCCACTGTCATGTTTTACAGTAGATATACCATTACTGAAGGTTTTCCTTTTTATCTAGTTATGGTGACCAAGCCATCCCATAGGTTTGTGCTAACCAGACTGAGGTTTGGAGTAGCACATCATTTAGTGGCTCTACCGAACCTTAAGAAATATCCAACAGGGCCGTGTCTGTGTGATGGCGTATCTAAACAGAGCACCTTGCACTTTTTATTATTCTGTAAACTGTATATGAACTTTCGTATTGCCTATTTGAAACCTATGTTTGTTAAATATGGTGTACGTACAGTTAACCAGGCAATGAGTTTATTATTTAATCTGAAATCTGCCGATATCTGTTTTTATACTGCTACATTTTTAAACCAGTCTATTGATGCACGGAAAAGCATGTAATTTTAAGAATTATGTCTGTATCCTTTTGGTATTTCTTTTATCTGAAATTTGTAATATTTGCTATTTCTTGTGTTCTTTCCTTGTGCTTTTATGGTCATTTTATATGTATCAAATAAAGCTTCATGAATTGAATTGATTCTACAGCTCTATATGCCAAGAACAGGTGCATACTTGGTAAGTAGCATTTTCCATTTGAGGCATATGAGCTGTGGATCATATGCTTTTGCATAGACTACATAACAGTTCTCTCCCAAAGCTGTGGCTAACCTGTAGCTGTTGCAGTAATGTAATGTATGTGTCTTGTAAAGCGCACTGCTGCCCTGAGGCGTCGTGGCGCTGTAGACCGCTGGGGAACCCGTCCTGGCTATCCCTGTGAGATGGTCCCTACTGGGTATCTCCAAGGTGAAACCAGGCATCCCCGGCGAATGTGGGGGGCCGTTGTAGAGATGAGGCAAGCTAATGCCCAGAGTTGCCGAGTGTGATCCCTGGTTAGAGTAGGCACTGAGGCGAGAATTATCGAGTCCGCGGACCATGGTCCACGACCCTGCCGCGCCGGGAATTGAACCCTGGTCCCGGGCCGTTCTCTGCTTCCGGGTCTGCCGCCTCTAACCAGTGAGCCACACCACTCCACTGACATAGTGTATTTAAAACTGCTTGGCCTACTCTAGCTTGCTGTGCTGCCAATACATCCACAGAATAATGTTTTGTGAATATGTGAGGTGTTAGACCTGGCACCTTGGCGTGAGTTTCCCTTCCACTTTTTGCTGATGTGCCTCAGATGTTTTTGCTGGTGTCCGCTGCTCAGGGCACTGCGCCACGGCCAATCCGTGCCGCAGTGCAAGTGCTCCCTATGTAAAATGCATCTGTGATTGATTTCCATGATTGGTTCATTGGATTTACTGTCAGTCCCCAGTAAAGTGCACCAGGAGTGCCAGGGCTTGTGAATGCCAATACTGCTGGTGGGCCTGCAGCGCTGGTTGCGCCACCCACAGAAGCAGCCTTTCAAAATGTATCTAGGGTCTGCCATTGCAGAACCTGCGTGCAGTCTGGTACTGTCATGCTGGCTGGGCAAGTGCACACACTTGCCAGCCCCTAAACCTTCCCTTAACTTCATATTAGTCACCCCTATGGTAGGCCCAAGGGCAGGGTGCATTGTAAGTGTAAGGTAGTACATGCTCTGATGAGTGTCTCATGTCCTAATAGTGAATTCCTGCCAAATTCGTTTTTCACTATTGTAAGGCTACCTGTTCCCTTTAGGGCAGATGGGCTGCTGGAATTATTACACTCTATAATCCCAGCTGGCTCAGGGAACATGGTAGAAAATAAAGTTTAGTGTGCCTGAACTCAGAATAATAAAATGCTTCTTTTAGTAAAGTTTATTTTAATATCCTGTGTTTGCAAATGCTACTTTTAGAAAGTTAGCATTTGCTTGCCTAACCATTTCAGCCCGCCTCTGCTAGTATGTGTATCTGACTGTCTGGGATGTGTGAGTGGCAGGGCTAGGGGATGACAGGTGGTGAATGCAAGGATTACACCTTAGTGGGAGGTAGGAGTGCCCCTGGACTCTTAATCAGGCTGTGCTCTGCCACCACAATGCTGGGTCCGCCCCCTGGGGAGCGACTGATGACTCAGCCTGCACCTGGCCCAGGAAGGGCGAAGCACTGTCATCAAGGTACTCCTGGCTGCCCCGGTCCACACAATGCTGGCTCCACCTCCTGTGGAGCGTCTGATGTGCCTGCCCCTCACACTGAAAGCAGAAGCCAGAAGTACACCCAACAAGTACTCAGAGACTGAAAGCAGTTATGCAAAGGCCCCCCTGGCCTGAGAAGACAAAAGAAATGCTGTATAAAAGTAGGAGCCCTGCTCCTTGTAAATCAGAATCCTGTTTCCCCGCCTAGAACCTCTGCCCAACTAGAAGGAGAAGACGACGCTGGAAGGACTGGCCTGCTGCTTGCCTTGCTGAGGAAGGAGAGGAGAAGACTTTTGAAAAGACTTTGCTGACTTGTGCTTTGAAACATTCTCCAAGGGCTTGGTTGAGCTTGCCCCCTGATCTGAACCCCAGGACTAGTGGGTTCTTGGTGCCTTTGCTCGTCCTCCAACTTCGAGCCGTGTGTGCCTCCCTCCGGAGGAATACTGCGCCCCTCATCGCCCCCTCCTAGGGCTGTGGCACTCGGGAGCTTGCCTGCCTTTGTCCCCGTGAGAGCCTCGCTCCGATCGGAGTCGCTCTCTGCCCCCGGGCTAGGCTGCCTGCTCCTCTGCCCCTCGCCTGTCAATAGGAGCGCGCTGAGAGCGCCCTCGCCCCTCCCGCCGGAATTCCGGTGGCGATAGTGATCCACGGCGGGGCCCGCAGCCCGCACGGACCGTGCCCTGCCGTCCCCGCTTCGCTATCGCCTCGTGGAGACCCCAGTACCGTCGTACTAGGAGTCGAGGGCCGCGCCTGCTTGTGTGCCCACACCCGCTGACGTCAGGATCCGAAGGCATCCCTGAACAGGCCGAGCCGCACTGCCGTGCACGACTCGACCTGCCGCAAAAGAAAAGAAGCCTTCACCAAGTTCTACACCGGGCTAGGGGCCCGCAACATTTGTTTTCCCCTTCCTCGGACCGACCGCTTTTCACTCCTGCCAAACCGTGAGTAAAGTGTACGCTACGTACGAGTGCTCCCGCCGGATGCGTGAGCCGTGGTAGGGTGCTCCGCTGTTAGCCGCACTGAGGACACAGAAGCGCTGCGAAGCGCTCAGACGACCAGAGACTAGCCGGGGGTCCATAAGAGCATAAGAGAACTGTGTTGGAAGAGAACTGAGAAGAAAATCATTTTTGAACTATACCTAAGAAACGCTTGCCTATTTACAATCCTGTGGCCTAATTCAAAAACGTTATTATTGGTCTTGTGATAAGTCTTACCTGCATATATATTTTTACATAAAGGAACGTATTTTTATATATTCACAACCTGGTGTCCATTTGTGGGGGGGATTGGTACATTTTACTGTGCGTGTTATTACAAATGCTTAACTGAATAACGCCTGAAGAATAGCATTGGCTGCTCACGCCACGCACCTAGAGGGTGAGCAAGAGTAATTCTAAGGGGTCATCCTTCGCCCTGACTTAGAGGAGAGGGTCCCTGCTTGTCACAAGTGAATACTTGCGCCAACCAGAGACCCCCCCAATTCTAACATGAGGTGTAGACCATGTTGCAGCTTTGCATATATCATCTATGGGTATATTTCCTAGGAATGTCATAGAAGCCCCCAGTTTGCGTGTAGAGTGTGCTCTAGGGGGAACTGGTACTTTTCTTTTAGCCTTTGCATAGCATATTTGAATGAACTGGACTATCCCCTTGCAATACCCGATTTGATATAGGATTGCCCATGTGTGGTGGAGCAAAAGCAACAAACAACTGGTTTGTGTTACAGAAAGGTTTTGTCCTTTCAATGTAAAAGAGCAATGCTCTTTTCACATTTATTGTGTGCAGTGCACAGTCTGCTTCTGAATCTCGTTGAGGGAAGAACATGGCAACTCAACAGATTGATTGATATGAAAAGCAGGAAGGTATTTAGGATTGGTCCGAAGAACCACATTGTTTTGATGCACTTGTAGAAAAGCTTCTGCTATGGTTAATGCCTGAAGTTCACCCACTCTTCTGAGTGATTTAATAGCCACTAGGAAAGCCACTTTCCATGTGAGAAATTGCAGTTCACATCTGTGCAATGGCTCAAAGGGTGGTCCCAATAATCTGGTGAGAACAATGTTGAGATTCCACACTAGAGCAGGTGGACTTCTCGGGGATATGACTCGAGTCCTTCCATAAACGCTTTAATGACAGGTACTCTAAAAAGAGATAGATGTGGTCTATTTTGGAGCTATGCGGCTATAGCAGCTAGATATAAACGTATGGATGTGTATGCTAAATTGGAATGTTGTAGATGCAACAAATAGCACATAATGTTTTTAACAGAAGCATCCAGCGGGTTGATGTAGTTGTTATTACAGTAAATCACAAACCGCTTCCACTTTGCTGCATAGCAGGCTCTTGTGGTAGGACGTCCAGTTTCTTTGATAATGTTCATACAGTCTGGAGGTAGATTAAGATAAACAAACTTTAGGACTTCAGGTGCCATATTGAGCTGACTGGGGTCTGGGTGTCTTATGTCTCCATGGCTTTGTGTGAGGAGATTGGGTGTAAGACGTAGTTTTTGATACCAAGAGTTTCATTAGAGTTGTGAACCACGGTTGACGTGCCCATGTGGAAGCAACTAGGATTAGTGTCAGAGATGCTTGTTTGAGTTTTCAAACCACTAATGGAATGAGTGGGAGAAGTGGAAAAGCGCAAACAAATATCCGACCAGTTCATCCATAGTGCACTGCCTTTGGACAATGGGTGCGGATACCTGGACGCGAACTTTGGGCATTTTGCGTTTAGATGCGTGGCGAACAGGTCTATGTTTGGGAAGCCCCACATTTTAAAGAATGGGAGGAGAACTTGAGGATGAAGTTCCTATTTGTGGATTAGCGGTGTCTGACGACTTAGCAGATCTGCCATCTGATTGTTTACTCCTGGGAGGTGTTCTGCGATTTTGTAGCGAAGGGCCCATCTCCAGATGTCCTGTGCTAGGTGGGAAAGTTAGAGGGAGTGTGTCTCCCGCTGTTTTTGAATGTAGTACATGGCTGTCATGTTGTCTGCTACGAATTAGTACAGTCTTGTGTACTTGTTGAATTTGAAATGCTTTTAACGCCAGAAAAATCGCAAGTAGTTCTAGATGGTTTATATGAAGCTGTTTTTGTTAGGAGCGCCACATGCCTTGGATTGTGTAGGTTTGGAGATGCTCTCCCCAACCTGTCAGTGATGCGTCTGCTGTTAGTACCATCTGTGGAACCAGATTGCTGAAGGGCAGCCCTTTTAAAAGGTTTTGTATTCCACCACTGTAGAGAGTGATGGGTGTGGCTGTCTACCAACACTAGATCTGATAACTGACCTTGAGCCTGGTTCCACTGACGTGGGGGCGACCACTGCCAAACATTTTGTGAAAACCCTGGGAGCGGTTGTCACTCCGAAGGGAAGGACTTTGAAATGATAATGTTGGTCTGCTACCACAAACCGAAGGTATTTGTGGTGGGCAGGATGTATTGGAACATTACAATAAGAGTCATTTAAATCCAGAGTGGATAGAAATTCGCCTTGCTGAAAGTGAGGAAATACTTGTTGGAGTGTGACCATATGGATCTGGCCGAACTGAATGTATAGATTTAGTTCTCTAAAGTCCAATATAGGCCTGAGAGAGCCGTCTTTTTTGGGAATTAGGAAGTAAAGGGAGTACACTCCTGTTCCTTGATATTGTAAAGGGACTGGTTCTATTGCTCCCTTTTGCAACAGAGAAAGAACCTCTTGCTTTAGAATGGTGAGATATGACATGAGGTGCGACCTTGGAAGAATATTTGGTGGACTGCTTGTAAGCTCCAGGCAATAACCAGATTGGATAATTTGTAGAACCCATTTGTCTAATGTAATCATATTCCAAATGGGTATAAATTGTGAGAGGCGTACCCTGACAGGAGTGGAATGATCGGGGGTATGGAAATAAGTCACTGCTTGTTGCTTGCAGGGGAGGTCATGTGGAATTGCCTCTGCCCTTCCCTTGCCATGGTTTCCTCTATATCCTCCTCTAAAAAAAAAAAACTCTGGAAGAGGGTGGTTGATTGTTGCCCTTGTAGAAGGAGGAGAGATTCTCTGTAGATACAGTTTTGGACCGGCCCCTGTAGAATGAGCGACAAAAGGAAGCCCTGTTAGAAGGTGATTGCAAGGCTCCTATTGATTTAGCAACTTCGGTATCTTTTTTCATCTGTTCTAGTGATACATCTACAGCTGGGCCAAAAAGATGTTCTGATCAAAAGGTTGATTAAGAATAGAGGCATGTACCTCAGGCTTTAATACTAAAATCCTTAACCAAGCATGTCTGCGGAAACACACTGGTGTTTACTGCCCGATCTGCTGTCTCTGCCTCATCTAACACACACACCTGATAGAGGTATTAGTTTACCTTCCTAAATAAGGTCACTGGTTTAGTTTTATGCTCATCTGGAAGGAATTCAATGAGCTTTTCAAGATCATAATGAGCTCTATCATACCTTGCCAATAATGCTTGGGCATTGGCAATGCACCAATATTAAGCTGCTTGTGATGCTATCCTTTTTCCCAAAGCATCTAATAATTTGGATTTCCCTCCAGGGGGGCTTACCTGCCTTACCCCGTAACTGCCCGATCCAGATAAGTGCCATGGGATTCAAATACTTAGTGATATTTCTCTCCTTAGAACCCGAACTTCGATACAGAAAAAAACGGCTTCCCCCAATATTACGGTTAACCACATCGCTGCTTGAGAGTTTCCCCTGCTCTGCTGGACAGTAACAAAAACGGGTGTGGTCATGACGAGCTCAGCTCGTCATGAGCACCAGAGAGGTACATGCCATGACGAGCTGAGCTCGTCATGAGCATGGAAGGGGTTAAAACGGGACATAACCAGTTGGAAATCTCTTCCCGTCTCTCTCTCCTGGGCTTGCAGACACTGAGGCTTTTCGTTACACTCAGGTACGCCATGCCCTACACTCACACCTTCCAAAAGGCTCCCCCCTCCCCGAGACATCCCCGTTGGAGGATAGGATACTGGATAGCCACCTGCCGGAGAAGACCATCTCATTAATTTATAACAAACTAATATATAATATGGAAGATCCTCTCTCCGTATTACGGCACAGATGGGTGGCGGATGGCATAGAAATGGAAGATGAGGAATGGCAGGAGGCGATATCCTCCCCCCAGGTGGTGGCAATTCCAGCACGACTGAGGCTAGTACAATTTAAAATCCTGCACAGAATATATATGACTGGACCCCAACTTGTCCATATGAGAAAAGCGGGAACAGGAGACTGTCGCAGATGGTGTGGGCAAATAGGTAGCTTTATGCACATCATATGGGAGTCCACACACATTCAGTCATACTGGAGGGAGATACATAAAGTAATGGGGGCAGTACTCACAATTGTTATTCACCCTGAAGTACGTAGAGGTCTACTGAACATATGGAGACCGACACACTTGAACACACATCAAACACAGTGGGCCACTTTTGGGTTCATGCTGGCCAAAAGAAGCATCGCTCAGGCCTGGGGAGCTGCAACATTTTTTTCTCTACCCTGGGAGTGATGATCCTAGCTCTTACAGGGTCTTTAAAGATATCCTCAGTGTGTTTGAGCATTGCCTTTAGCATTGGCAATGTTTGTGTAGCCCTTTGGGACAAACTCAGTGTCTCTAACAAAAAATCCTCTTCTAAACTCTCCATATGAAGCTCTACTCCATGATCTTGTGCAGCCGTATTAAGGAGCGCAATGTACCCAATGTTATCATTTGGATGCGAAGGCCTGGATGGATACAAGTCAGAATCATTATCTTAAGGGACATTGTTAACTATCCCATGGGTCGGGATCCAGTGGTGCATCCTGAGGTATATAGTTATCTATATCCCCATCCCCTCTATCCTGTGGGTCAGGTGATGTTGGTGTAGGGGTATGTGTAGGTGTAATAAGCAATTCTTCATGAATAGGTGAAGAAGGTGCAATATAAGGAGAAGGGTTAGAGGATACATTTTTCTTTTTTAAAGAAATGTGATTGTCCTTTGGTAATCCCATTTTCCTCTTTTCAGGAAGTTTGGCATGAATAGGACCAGTTTCGGGTTGAATCACGAATTCCTTCGGTTTCAGATCCAGTGGATTTTCGATCCGAGGCTCTTTATTTGCCGTACTTTCTTTAGATGCCGGTTTTGCCTCGAAGATTTCAGCTCACAAGATTTTGGTTTCCGCATCGGTGGCACGGACACCAGAAGGTGTTTCAGTTTCAGGTCGGCACTGGCGTGGGGACGGGTAGAGCCGAGCCGGAAGGCTGCTGGTTATGTTTCTGCACCGAGCCCGAAGGCGGGGTGCTAGAAACCTTTTCTCAGTGCCGACCTTGGCCCGAAGGTGGAGGAGGGAACAGAGCCTTTTGCTTATAAAGAAGATGGTATGGGAACAAAGTCTCTTTACTTGCGATCCGTTGACCCGGTGTCAGGTCTTCGGCATCGTAGTCCGTATCGGATACGGAGAAGTGCTCTTCCTCCATTTAGGCTTCCTGCACTTGCGGTTTTTCGGTTCGGGGAGGTCTGGCGCCAAGCAGCTTTGCTGGTACATTTCTTGACATCGAGCCCAAAGATCACGGAGAATTTTCTTCGCCTGAAAGGAACGACATGTGTCACAGTCTTTCTTGTCGTGTTCCGGGGATAGGCAAAGGTTACACAATTCGTGCAAGTCGGTGCACGGTAACTTAGACTTAGACCGACACCCTGGACATAACTTGAATGGAGTCAGCTGCCACCAATTCCGGCGCGGGTAGGCCCAACGGCCTTCCACGAATGTTCAGATCGAATGTTTTCGATAGCAAACGATACACGGAGAATGGGAAACACAATCGCTAACAATAGCGTTGAGGGTAGTTGTTGGAAAACGAGGCAGCATCTGTGAGGCCTACACAAATAGCATGACTACATTTGTCCTTCACTGGGAACCAAACACCCAATTGTAGCGCCGGACTCTCAGAGGGTAGCGTTGCAGGGCAGTCTGAGGCTTACTCAATGGAGGTGATGTGGGCTAGTAATCGCCATTTGCAGGTGCGCAAAAATAACACTCAATAATTGATTGTCCAGTCTGTACTTTGCTTTATAAAAGTAATAGTACATTTATTAAACACACACTACTCAATACTATGCAACAATTTACAAATATACATAAGCTGTTGGAATTACTTTGTGACATTGCAAAACATCTCCACCCCTCCCGCAGGGCGGGTGGGGTCTAGTACCACCACTCATGTATGCACATCATCCTGCCCCCAATGCAATTAGTTGAACCTATCCTGGAGCGAGGACCCTGCGCACTGGCACCATCCCAGTGGCGTCCCCCTCCGCTTACCTCAACAAGCATTAAACAGGGATACACCTGCCTTGGTGACAACATGACCCTGACCGAGCATCTCCTACTGACCCTAAAGTATACACCTCTACATCTTAAGGGCTAACAGTCTGGGGTCTTCACCTAAGCGCAGCAGCAAGACTACATGTGTACGCACACTTTAGAATGACAGTACTCAGCACATTTGGATATCATTAAAAATGCATTGCAATTACAGCCCCTAAAGGCATCACAGATGATCACAGGATTAAGTTGTAAATACCGTCAGACACCCTAGCAGGAGAGTCTAGCCACTTAAATCCACTTTGCTTGTGACATCACCTTAAACCAGTACTTCACATTGAACATCAGTCCCTCTAAAAGAAATAACCATTAATAATTGCATTACAGTGCAATTATGCCATTTCACCTCCAGGGGAGGCCCTTCTCGAGACATCTCCAACTCAGCCCTTCAATCTTTGATGCACTTCTCAATGAAACCCCAGCTGTAGAACAAAAGTTCCAGCTTAGGAGGTGATGCAATCTTTGCTGAGAGTTGAGGGGTTATTCTTTTTAAATCCTCAAGAAACTTAGGGTGGGACTTAGCTTTGTGCTGGGGGCGAGACTGCGCTGCTCCAGCAGCTCCCCCCAGCACCTTTTCACACTCAAGGTTGACCCCTCTCCTCTGGGGGCCACCAAAACACCAAAAACAATCCATTCCTCATGCCTTGCAAGGCATCATGGGGCGCTTCAAGCTCCTGCCGCTTTCTGGTGCCTCGGTGGGGGGACCCGGGACCCCCTGGTAAGGGTATGCGACGCGGGGAGCCCACACCCGGCCGCTCCGCGCTTTGGTCGGGGGCCTGGTCCCACCCGGGCCCCTGGCTCCTCCTTCCTTGTCCGGGGCCCCGGTCCCACCCGGGACCCCCGCAGGCTCTGCATGTTGGAGGGCAGTCCACGGGACCTGACCCACCCCGGGGGCCTTTCCTGGACCAGCGACGGAGCCTCACGCGCTTCGCCATCAGGGGACCACAGGTCCAAGGTCTCTCACCTTCTGGGGGCCATATCTCAGCCCCTGGAGGTCCGATCTGCCCCATTTTCGCATCTTCTTGCTCCTGGCGGCGCCCCCAGTCACTGGGAGCACTCTCCGGGTCTCCAAGACAGTGCACTCTGCAGGGAGCAGTCTGCACTGGCTCCCTGCACCAGCCTTTCGCCTGGCTCTCCTCCTGCGCCTCTCCTCTCCGTGCGCAGAGGCCCCTGCTTCTGCGCACCGGTCCTGGGCGCTTCTTCTGGCGCTGTTAGGGGCCTGGGTGACAGTCAGGGGGACTCTCCTTCCAACTGCCCATTGCCAGGCTCCAGCACCTTCCACCTCAGCAGACCACACCCCAGAGAGAGCTTCTCTTCCTGTGCAAGTACTTTTTAAAAGTTGAGTAGGGAGCTGGCAGAAAGTCTCTGTGGGTCCTATCAAACAGCGACACATCACTTCCCTGCCCCTGCTCCCTCCTTGTCCAGCCTCTGGGTTTGTTCAAAATGGAGTCGTCCAGTGTCTCTGGCCACATGGCCTCTGAAACCCAACTCTTTCCTTCTTGGTGCAGCCTGGTGCCTGGGACCCAGTGACAGCTTCTAATGGATGAGCCTGTAGCCCCACCCATCTTCTTCTTTGTGGAGAAGAGGCCCTAGCTTGTGGAAGAAAGGTTATCAATCCATCCAGGTGATGTCAACCCTCAGCCTGGGTCTGGTCAGGGCTGGCTCAGAGAAATATGACAGTTCTGTATGACCCAAAAGCAGCACAAATATGACTTTGGACTCTGCAGAATACTTATTTACACCTACTCTACAATGGACTTTAGTGTGGGTCTGGAATCTGTAGGCCTTGTGGAAGTCATTTTAGCCTTGGGCCCCACATCCCCATTGGGGAATAATGAAGTGAAAACAATGAAAAACACACTGACTTTCCCTGGCATATTCCTTCCCAGGGTATAAAGCCTATTCCATGTCACCACCCAGTTCTGCATAGGTCCTGCCACACCATTCAATTTGTACCTGCTCCTGGACTGCGCAGCCCTACATGTGTGCACACGCATGTACACAAGTGTCTGCATGTAACTAGCCCGGTGCCCCATACTCCAGCTGCTGCGCAGCCGCCTGGACAAGCCAGGGGGACACCAGTAAAATCTCCATGCAGTCTCCTTCATTATAAGTTCACTGTGGGTGAGTCCCAGATTAGGAGGCTCCCCCACAGTAAAAGCTAAACAATTAGGTGCTCAAAAAGCGAAAAATCCGTGCGGCCCCTAGTATCAGAACCACCTTCTAACAGTAGTGGATTGGGCGTCGAAGGGGTCCCGAAGAAACGGTGCCGAACCGCAACAATTCACATCCGAACCCGATGGCGGAAAAACATTCTAACAATGGAGTCGATGTCCATGTGCTATTGCCGAAAGGAGGAGTCATCTACTTTGTGACTGAAAGCAATTTGTTTTGCTTCAAAAAAATCTTTCCAGTCACAAGGTAGGTGACTTCTCCTTTCGGTGATGGTGTGCATGGGCTTCGACCCCATTGTTAGATTGTTTTCCCCGCAGAGGGTGCTAATGGAGTTAGTAAGAGTAGTAAAAGGAGATGTACATGAATGCAGATGTTACTTCACAGGTATAGGTACCCGGGGAAGGGGTAGGCGCATATGACTCTATAGCTCTATATGCCAAGAACAGATGCATACTGGGTAAGTCGCATTTTCCGTTTGAGGCATATGAGCTGTAGATCATATGCTGTGCATAGACAATATAGCAGTTATCCCCCAAAGCGGTGGATAACCTGTATCTCTTGCAGTGGTCTGAAATATTGTACTTAAAACTGTCTGTCCCAATCTAGGTTGTTGTCTAGCTAACACATCTACACAATAGTTTTTTGTGAGGTGTAGACATGCTGCAGCTTTGCATAAGTCATCTATGGGTATATTTCCTAAGAATGCCATAGAAGCCCCAAGTTTACGTGTAGAGTGTGCTCTAGGGGGAACGGTTAACGTTGGTTTTGCATTTGCATAGCATAATTGAATGCACTTGACTAGCCACCTGCAATACCTGTTTTTGATATGGGATTGCCTTAGTTATGTTACCAGATTTCTAAAGCGCATAGCTGCCCGTGAGCGTCCCAGCGCTGAACATGTACAGGTGGAATTGGGGGAAGCACACGGGAACCATGTTATGTTATGGTATCTTAGTGTGGTTGAGCAAAAGCGAGAAAAAGTTTATTAGTGTTACAGAAAGGTTTTGTCCTTTCTATGTAATAAAGCAATGCTCTCTTCACATCTAATGTGTGTAGGGCAAGTTCTGCCACTGAATCTGGTTGAGAGAAGAACACGGGTAACTCAGCAGATGGATTGATATGAATAGCAGAAATAACTTCAGGAAGGAATTTAGGATTAGTCCGAAGAACCACATTATTTTGGTGCATTTGTAAAAAAGGTTCTTCTATTGTTAATGCCTAAAGCTTACCCATTCTTCTGAGTGATGTGATAGCAAAGAGGAAAGCAGCTTTCCATGTGAGAAATTGCAGTTCACATTTGTGCAATGGCTCAAAGGGTGGACCCATTAGTCTGGTGAGAACAATATTAAGATTCCATACTGGAGCAGGTGGACATCTCAGGGGAATGACTCTTTTGAGTCCCTCAATAAAGGCTTTGATAACGGGCACTCTAAAAAGAGATAGATGTTGTCTGTTCTGGAGGTATGCAGCTATTGCCGCCAGGTGTAAGCTGTTAGATTTGGGGGTCTCTAGTTGGCACAGGTAGGTACTTGTGCCAAATAGGGACCCTTTCCTCTAGTCAGGATAAGGGGATTACACTCCTAAAATAACCCCTGCTCACCCCCTTGGTAGCTTGGCACAAGCAGAAGTGCTTACCTTCAGAGGCGTTGAAAGTTAAGCAGTTGTGACCACATACAGTAACCCAGTGACAACACTACAAATGGACACCACACAGGTTTTATATAAAAAAAATAAGTAGACTTTATATAGAGTTACCACAAGACCATAAACGACAAAAATACACACTATGATTACTTTAAGATGGCAGATTTAAGCTTAGTTTAGTTCTTAGATGCGACACTCTGCGTCAAT
Organism: Lissotriton helveticus; assembly: GCF_964261635.1. Classification (NCBI taxonomy): domain Eukaryota; kingdom Metazoa; phylum Chordata; class Amphibia; order Caudata; family Salamandridae; genus Lissotriton; species Lissotriton helveticus. The sequence continues at coordinate 1,062,593,136 of NC_136065.1, read as the reverse complement.
GTACCTTAAGTTGCGTTGCGCTTCCAAGACAAGCAATGTCACAGCGATGGGAAATGCGGCAAAGTTCAGAAATAAAGACGTGAAGATCTTCTAGATGCGGCACGCTTCTCGGGGATGCGAGAAGTTTTCGGTTCGATGCGTGGACTGAAGCGGCGACAACCTTACGATGAGACGACAACAGCTCCAGCGGCGACGCTCTTCTTCAACGATGAGTGAAGCTTCCGCTTGATGCGACAACTACAGCGACGACATCCATGATCGACGGCAGCAGCTCCGACGGTGGCACGCTGCTTGGGGATGCGAGGTGCTCTTGGTCGATGCGGTGCAATGCGACAGTTCCAGCGGCGACACCCTCCTACGGAGTTGCGACGGCAGGCACAGCGACATGCTCAGACCTAGTTGCGAGATTCTTCTCCTGATGCGGTGCAATGCGACAGTTCCAGCGGTAACACCTCCTTCGGAGTTGCGACAGCAGGCACAGTGACGGCGTCACGCTTCTTTTCGTTGAGTTGCGCTTCCAGCTCCTTGTGACACGCAGTTCCTCAGAAGGCCCAAAACAGCAGCAGGCACTTCCAAAGAACTCTGGGGAGCTGGGGGTTGAAGTCTGTTGTCCCTGAGACTTCAGCAGGAGGCAATCTCTTTTCCAAGCCCTTGGATATCCTTCACAAGTTGAAAGCAAAGTACACAAAGTTCCTTTCCCCTTCCTTTGGCAGTAAGGCAGCCACTGCAGGCCAATCCCCCAAGCAGCACTTTAGCTTGGGAATAGTCTCTCCTCAGTTTCTTCAGGTTCCTCTGCTCAATAAAGGTTTCTTCTTGTAGTCCAAAGTGATCTAATTTCTTGAGATCAGGGTCCCAATATTTATACCCCAAAATCCTTTGTTCTCAGAGGGGAAAGGGGCCTTTGCCCAGTCCAAACCAGTTCTGAAACACTTAGTTTACCAGACTTCTCCTTTCCTTTCACAGTGCAGGGCATGCACATCAGAGGAGCCCTTTGTTATATTATGTTATGTTATAGGGCATTTGTATAGCGCATTATCACCAAAGAGGTCTCTAAGCGCTGTCCGAGAGGAGGTCATAAGGAGAGACGGAAAGACCGAGGGGTGCTTTACGCAAGCCTTCCGGCAGTCTATTCCAGACCGGCAGCATTGTGGTTGAAAAGGCTCTTACCCCCCAGTGATGACCGCTTAAAACGTGGACATACCAGGAGACCGTCTTCTGACGACCGCAGCCTCCTGCTGGGAACGTATAAAGCCAGTCTGTCCTTTATGTAGCTAGGGGCTGAGCCATAAATGGCTTTGTGAATGATACAGAGACTTTTGAATTTCGATCTCAGAGATATCGGTAGCCAGTGTAGGTCCTGCAACAACGGGGTGACATGGGTCCTCCAGGTTTTTTTTTTTAAATAAGTCTGGCTGAGTCGTTCATAACGCCTTGAAGCCTGACCAGAGATTTCTTTGGTAGCCCGACATATAGGGAATTGCCATAATCCAAGCGGGCCAGGATCAAGGCTGAAACTACTGTCTGGATGGTGGAGAAGGACAGCATTGAAGACATTTTCCGGAGTTGACGCAGCAATCCAACACAGGTTCCTACCACTGCCGCGACCTGTTGGGACATTGACAGTGTAGAGTCGATTTTGATACCTAGACTTTTTACTACGGACGCTTGTTCTGGAGACTGTCCCAGTTCACTAGGCCAGAACAGCTCATTCCAGGGGTTTGTTGCTGTCGTGACCGCCAGCACCTCCGTTTTATCCGGGTTCAGTTTTAATGAATTAGCCGACATCCAGTTCACGGTAAATTTCAGGATGTCCTGAATTCTCTCCTGTGATGTAGGCGACTGGTCGATTTGGATCAAAATTTGGGTGTCATCGGCATATACCCTACATTCCAGCTGGTTTAGCGCGGCGACTAAGGGCTGTAAATAGACATTATAAAGTAAGGGGGACAATGCTGATCCCTGCGGTACTCACGTCAAGGTCACGGGCTGAGATACCAAGTCTGTTAGTTTGACTCTCTGAGAGCGATCCCTGAGGAATTTGTTTACAGGACTCCTCTTCTTTCAGTGTGCAGGGCAGGGACATCAGCCGCTCCCCGTGGGTGGAGCCAGCATTGTGGAAGGCACGCACAACCCTATTCAAGGTTCAGGTGCAACTCCTCCCACCCATCTAGATGCAGATCTCTCTATTCACCACCGGGTGACTCAGCCTGTTTCCTGGAACTACCCAGCCCTGTCACTCACAAAACCAGACATAGGAATACACAACCTAGCAGAGGCAGGTTTGAATGGTTAGACAAGCAAATACCTACTTTCTAAAAGTGGTATTTGCAAACACAGAATATTAAAACCGACGTCACTAAAATATGTATTTTATTATTCTGAGTTCAGGCATACTAAACTTGAATTTCTACCATGTTCTCCGAGACAGTTAGGATTATAAAATGTAATAACTAACAGCCCATTCTGGCCTATGGAGAACAGCCTTGCAATAGTGAAAAACGAAAATGGCTGCAATTCACTATTAGGACAAGCCACACACATCAGGGCTTATCCTACCTTATACTTACAATGCACCCTGCCCTTGGGCCTACCATAGGGGTGACTGATATGAAGAAAAGGGAAGGTTTAGGGTCTGGCAAGTGGGTTACTTGCCCAGTCAGCATGACAGTACCAGACTGCACACAGGCTTTTCAATGGCAGACAGTAGACACATTTTACAAGGCTGCTTCTGTGGGTGGACCAACCAGTGCTGCAGGCCCACCAGCAGCATTTGGATTTACACGCCCTGGGCACACTCAGTGCACTAGACTAGGGTCTGACAAGTAAACCAAATAGCTAAACATGGAACCACTGATTAATACATCAATTTACAATAGAGAGGCACTTGCACTGTGGCACTGGATAGCAGTGGCACAGTGCCCAAAGCATACAACACCAGCAAAAATACATGAGGCAACAACAAAAATGGAAGGGAGACCCACGCCAATGGTGCCAGGTCTAACATAAGCGTATGGAAGTGCACACTAAATTGGAACGTTGTAGTTGTAACAAATAACATATAATGTTTTGTACAGAAGCATCAAGCGGGTTGATGTGGTTATACAGTATATCACAAACCGTTTCTACTTTGCTGCATAGCAGGCTCTTGTGGTAGAACGTCTAGCCTCTTTGATAATATTCATGCAGTCTGGTAGATTAAGATAGCCAAACTCTAAGACTTCAGGAGCCAGATCGCCAGATTGAATTGACTGGGGTCTGGATGGCTTATGTCTCCATGGCTCTGTGTGAGAAGACTGGGTGTAAGACAGTTTCTGCTGATGAGGAACTACTGAGAGTTCCAATAGGGTTGTGAACCAAGGTTGACATGCCCATGTGGTAGCAACTAGGATTAGTATCCGGGACGCTTGGTTGAGTTTCCGAACCACTTATGTAATGAGCGGAAGAGGAGGAAAAGCATTGCAGATATCCCTAACCAGTTCATCCATAGGGCACTGCCTTTGGAGAGCGAGTGTGGGAACCTGGAGGCGCAGCTTGTGCATTTTGATCTCTAGCAAACAGGTCTATGTGACGAAATTCCCAATCTTGAAAGTAGGGGAGGAGAATTTGGGGATCAAGTTCCCACTCATGGATTTGCTGTCTTCGTCTGCGAGAAAGTCTGCTATCTGATCATTAACTCCGGGAACATTTTCTGCCAGGAGATAAATCTTGTGGTGTATAGCCATTTCCAAATGGCTTGTGCTATTCGTGACAGTTGGAGAGACTTTGTCCCCCCCCTGTTTCTGTATATAATACATAGCTGTCATGTTGTCTGTGTGGACTAGGACAGCTTTACCTATGAGGTGAATTGGAAAAGTTCTGAGAACTAGAAATACTGCTAGTAGCTCTAGGCGATTTATATGGAGACTCTTGTACTTTAGACTCCACAACCCTTGCATTGTGTGATTGTGAAGGTGGGCACCCCAAGCAGTGAGCGATGTGTCTGGTGTTAGTACGGTCTGTGGATCAGGGTCAATGAAAGGCTGCCCTTTGGATACATTTTGTGGATTCCACCACTGCAGAGAGCGATGGGTGCGGCCATCTACCAACACTAGATCGGTCAACTGACCCTACGAATGATTCCACTGAAGTGCTAGGCATTCTTGAAGGGGACGCATGTGAAGTCTTGCGTGGAGAATAATTATGATGTAAGACGCCATCATTCCTAGTAATTGCATGAACACTCTTGCTAGTAATGATTGGTTGAGCTGAAACTGAGTGAGAAGGGACCGAATACTGGGAATTCTGGCTGTATTGGGAGAGGCTAGAGCTCTTTGAGTGTCTATGGTGGCTTCCAGATAGGTTTGTGTGTTGCAAGGCTGTAGATGAGACTTTAACACATACACTGTAAACCCTAGTTGGTGTAATAAGTGGATTGTGGCTTGAGTGTGCTGGAGACACTGTTGATAAGTGCTGGCTTTGATAAGTCAGTCATCCAGCTATGGGAAGACATGGATGCGCTTGTCTTCTCAGATGCGGTACAAAAGGGGGTGGTGATGGACGGAGCATCTGAACCAATCAAACACTCACACCCAGTCAAAAGATCTGGGTTTAATCCATCACCGTTCTTTAGCCCACTCTGCCACCCCAGTTCAGACATGGCTATATGCAAATCAGTCTGACCCTGCGCCTCATGGGAACAGTCCAGCCCGAACTGCCAAGCCATGCCTTCCCTGGACCGGAAACAAGCTTCCGAGGACCGGCCTCTGGCACCACAGCCGTCCTCAGCCCGGCTTGCCTGAATCCAGTGGCAAAGTGAGCAAGGGACTCACGTCTGAGCATACCCTGCCACACTTATGGCGGCCAAAAGCGGTACAAAAGGGGGTGGTGATGGACGGAGCATCTGAACCAATCAAACACTCACACCCAGTCAAAAGATCTGGGTTTAATCCATCACCGTTCTTTAGCCCACTCTGCCACCCCAGTTCAGACATGGCTATATGCAAATCAGTCTGACCCTGCCCTGCGCCTCATGGGAACAGTCCAGCCCGAACTGGCTGATGAGGATTATGAATCCGAAACCGGTCCCAGGATGCTTGTTTCCGGTCCATGGAAGACATGGCTTGGCAGTTCGGGCTGGACTGTTCCCATGAGGCACAGGGTCAGACTGATTTGCATATAGCCATGTCTGAGATGGGGTGGCTGAGTGGGCTAAAAAATGGTGATGGATTAAACCCAGATCAGTTGACTGGGGGTGAGTGTTTGATTTGCTCAAGCGCTCCGTCCATCATCCCCTTTTGTATCGCTTTGTTCGCCCTAAGTGTGGCAGGGTATGCTCAGACGTGAGTCCCTTGCTCACTTGGCCACTGGATTCAAGATAGCCTGGCTGATGAGGATTATGAATCCGAAACCGGTCCCAGGATGCTGGTTTCCGGTCCATGGAAGACATGGCTTGGCAGTTCGGGCTGGACTGTTCCCATGAGGCACAGGGTCAGACTGATTTGCATATAGCCATGTCTGAAATGGGGTGGCTGAGTGGGCTAAAGAATGGTGATGGATTAAACCCAGATCAGTTGACTGGGGGTGAGTGTTTGATTTGCTCAAGCGCTCCGTCCATCATCCCCTTTTGTATCGCGGTCTTCTCAGATGAGCTGCGACTATTGCCAGGCATTTGGTAAATATCCTGGAAGCAGTGGTGACTCCAAACTGTAGTATTTGGATTGGTAATGATGACCTGCTATCATGACTCTGAGGTCTTTGCGATGAGCGGGATGAATTGGAATGTGGAAATATGCATTCTTTAAGCAGTAGACATAAAGTCGCCTTGCTGTAGAAGTGGGAGCACCTGTTGAAGTGTAACTATATGGAAATTCTCTGACAGTATGTACTGAGGTCCAGAATCGGTCTTAAGGAGATGTCCTTTTTGGGAATTAGAGAATACAGAGTGTACACGACTGACCCTTGATATTGTAACGGTACAGGCTCTATGGCTCCTTTTAGCAAGAGAGACTCGAATTCCTGATTGAGCAGGTGTAAATGTTCTGGTGACATTTTGTGAGAGCAGGGTGGGATGTTTGGAGGATTGTTGATAAGCTCCAGGCAATAACCATGTAGGATAAATCCTGACACCCATTTGTCTGTGGTTATAGATTGCCAAATGGGAAGGAATTGCAGAAGACGTCTCCCAACAGGTGTTAAATGATCGGGGGAGGTGTAGGCAAGTCACTGCTTGTTAGGGGAGGCTACACTTTCACCAGAGGCGTCTAAAAATGTTGACTCTCTGTCTGGAGGGGGGCATCCCCCGAAGTTTGTGAATTGGCCAGTTTACGAGCATTGGAGACGACCAAAGAGTCTAGTGGTAACAGCCCTTTATAAAAGCTGGATGAGACGGAGCAGGCTTATATTTCTTGTCTATTTTGGGGTAGTACGAGCACAAACAGGGTCTTTGAATATATCATCGGCATGTCTCATCATGCCTTTTGGCATAGGGAGAGTCTGACTAGACCTTTACTTCCTCTGGGGATTCCTTGTGTAATTGTACCCCATGATATTCTGCAGCTCTAGGAAGTAATTCGAGGTATCCTACATTGTCGTCAGGAGGGGAAGGATTTGCAGGGTAAATGTCTGGGTCATGGTCTGTGGGTGAATCAGTGTGTAGTCTTTCCAGGGATATTATCCCCGCCATCATCGTCATCAGGTTGTGGTGGTGAAGAGTTAGTTAGATTATTAATTAAAGGTTCTAATGGTGGGGAAGGTGGAGTAGGGGAAGGTGGAGTAGGGGAAGGTGGAGGAGGGGAAGGGTTAGTACAGACATTCAATCTCTTCAAAGGAATGTGATCATGGGTGTCCTCTGACTCAAGTTTGTGCTTCTGAAGCGGTTTAGTAAGACGATGTCCTGTATCTGGATTAATATCAAGTTTCCTTTGTTTTGGGTCCGATTTGGGTGATGGGATGTCGAAAATAGGATCCTGCAGCTTTGGAGGAACATTTTTCGGTTTCAGCACAGAGAACTTCAGTGCCGGGGTGGAATTAATTTTTGGCCCTGAATATTTGGGTTCCGAAGCGGTCTTTGATTTCAGTGTCAATGGTTTCAGCTCCAAAGCAATTTTCAGCTTTGAGCCTGAATGTTTCGGCTCGGTGCCTGACTTCGGCCGACTCAATCCCAAGACGGAAGGCTTAGCGACGTGTTTCGGTGCCGAGCCAGAAGGCAGGGCGTCAGAAACATCTTCTCGGTGTCAACCAAATCCCAAATGCAGGGCTGAAACCAAAGCCTTTTGATTGGTCTGATATGGATTCTGGGGCAAGAGGTGTTCAGTAGTCACGGGACGTTGACCTTGCGGTATGTCATCTTCCATCTCGGAGTCCGATTCCGGAATAGATACAAGTTCTTCCTGTACCTCTTCGGCATCTTTTGCTAGAAATTCCTCTAGCTCGGATCCTTCACCGAAGATGTCCGGCGTGTATTCAATGTTTTGGCTTTGCATTTTACAACATTGTTTAGATTGAAGAAAACGTTTTGCGTTGTCTGGCTCAATCTGCACGCATCGCAGTACCGTTAGTTGTGCTCCGGAGATTAGGCCAAGTTGCACACTGTGGGTGAGTCGTGCACGGATACTTCGCGTAGCACCAAGAACAGAATTTTAAGGAGTCCGTTCCATCGACTGCGAAGGGGAATGACACGGTTAGGCCCAATGGCCTTCCCGGAATTTTCCTATTGAAATAGAGATTTTCCTCGACTGATACGTGGAGCAGTGGGATACGCGTACGAAACCATACCAACGTGGGTAAAGTGGATTGCGCACCGAGGGAACCCGAAGAACCGCTTCAAACTGGAGCACAGCCGTACACGTCCGAACCCGATGGCGCAAAAAAACAATATAAAAAAGGAGTTGATGTTCTTCCGCACTATCACTGAAAGAAGGAGTCACCTTACCTAGTGACTGGAAAGACTTCTTCGAAGAAAAACAACTTGCAAACATGCAGACCCAACACTAGATGGCAGGAGTATGCAAAGCATGTGATCTACAGCTCACATGCCTCAAACATCAAGTTTCATATATTTTAACCATATTGTGAATTTGACTTTACTCAGTCCATTATCAATTAAATCTGTAACCTTCACAGATGTCCATCAATACCTCCCTTATTTTCCAATCTGGGTACAATCCTGTAGCAATATGACAACATTTTGTTTCTCTCACAGATATTCACTTACACCTTAAAGAGTAGTGACACTGTATAATAAGCATATTTTTACCAGAAAATATGTGATTATATCTGGCACTATCTTGATAATTCCATAGACTATGCTCCGACGTAAGGCTGCCCTGGAAGTATATTCAAATAGTCAGAGCCCTCTGCCAGAAGCAACAATGTAGCTTATGCAGTTCTTGAAAGATTCTGAATTGGTCTTTAAGATCTTCCTAATCCTAATCTTCACATCAGAATAAAACTGCGGGAGCAATATTGTGATCGATCCACAGGCCTGGAGGATTTTTAATAAAAGAAATGGAAATGTCCTTGTACGCTTTTGAAGCGATCTTTAGGCCAGTTTACGTGGTGTTTCATTGCTTTGCCCAAGTAAGTAACTTTTCCAACTCAGAAGCTGGGGTGAAAATTGACAACTTGACACACGTCTCCTTATGTAGACTACATTTTGCTATACAAGGTTAAACCGAAGAGAAATTTCCCATGCATGATGGGAATTAAGGAGGACTACAGGTCAGTGTACAGTTTGATGGTGAAATTGGATAAATGGCTGCAATACCGTATGCCACCTACATTAGTAGCAGGATTAAGAAAGCTCTAAATCTTAGTAAAAAGCGGACCAAGTATAAATTCCCCTGACTATGTGCCAACTATAGCCATGGTAGCTTTCACAAACACAATGTTGTAGTCCTTCCCCATTAATGTGTAGGCCATTTATATCAGTGGAATTCTTAGTTTGGTCAATTAGCCTTTTCAGAAAATGTCATGTTTGTGAAAGCAGGCTCACATCATCTGCATATAACAAACTATGACATGCAGTGCTACTGAATTTTGGGAATGGGGACAAAGTCCATCTTTCTTAGGAAACGAGGGGGATCCGACAAACTTGAAAAGGAATGGCACTAGGCAACAACCCTGTTTTAGGACATTTTTTGATTTGAGAAAAAGTTCCATGGCAGTGCTGCTGAATGCAGATCCATGCATGTGTGTGTAATTCACTGAATAAATGTAAGAGCCTACGGGCCAAATCCTAATCTCAGTTCAACCCAACGTATCACCACGTACATAATCAAATGCTCGAAAACTGACAATGCAAGCATAAAGAATTGATCTTTGTTCCATTGTAAACTGTTGGTATTTGGTTTAGGGTTAACCCCACACTAACACAATTTGTGCATCAATTAATACAGCTATTTGTTAAGCCCAGATTTCTAATTAGGAAGGCACCTTTCCTATACTATCTAGGAGAGATATCAGTCTAAAAGAAAAGTGGTCAATTTGAGGCTCCTTCCTACATATACTGGTAGTGTCAAGCTGCACTTCCAAGAGGGATCAATATGCAATCACTGAATAGCCCCGACAGCCTAACAAATCTCAATGAAATGTATTATTTATTTATTTTTTAGCAATACTATGCATAAACTATTGGTCCTACTGCTAATGAGGTTCTATCATGACTTTCTTCAACATAAACGGAGTAGCTTTCAATTCAGAGTTAATTCCCCTCAGCTGCTTGCTCATGAACCTTCCCTACTATCGCACTAAAAACGAATATGCTGGATGTAAAATGGATAAAATAAAATATGTGCATAAACATTTCTAACAAATCATCATGTGTAACAAATTTTGATTTTTAGCTTCAAACTCTAGTCCTTATTTGACAAGTGGCAAATTTTGGGAGATTATTATAGCAAATGGAGGACTGAACCACTTTCCAGAAAATTCAATCTGCTTTCCTTCTTCTCACTGAGTATCTTCCGATAACTTTCTTTCATGTTTCTTAGATGGATCACTAAATCTTCCTTATACAGGGAGAGCATTGCTTTACAGCGTAATCTACATGTATTCCACTTCAACTTCAAACACTCATGGTCAAACTATTTTTTATGCCTGATCTTTCTCATCATTATTTTATTATGACTGACCATTGTCTGTAATCCTAATTCACTTCTACAACAAGGCCAGTAGTTAAAACTGGAAGCAGTTCTACATGGGATAATCTACCAACAAACAAAATCCTCACCTATGAGAGGAAACTGGACTTTCCAGTCTACATTCCCAGTAATAAATTCAGCATTAGATACTGTACATTTCTTGAATGTCCATCCTTAATTTAACTGGTGTACTAAACTAAGTTTATGGACGAGATTATCACTTTAAAAAATCCCTTATTACCTTTCCCCCACAATAAAGAGGACACAAAAGCACACACATTTAATGTCAAAAAATTAAAAGGCAATATGATTACATTTCACCAGGGCGTCAAAACGTATCCATTTACAGCAATCAAAGCACATTTTGCAAATGGAATCTCTTCAAAGCTATTAATCACTGTATCTACCCTCACTAGAAGTGGAATAATGGGTATTCTCATAGTCACGCTATGATTTGTCTGCTACCCCAAGTCTCCCACTAAAAAATCCACTTAATACAAATCGTATTAACGAAGAACAGTCATTCTTCTAAATTAGCATCATAATACAGGTTAGGAGGCAAATATATATTATTTATTATATTAATTGTGCTTCACTTTCCACTGGAAAGATTGCAAGCCACTGCTCATAAAACTATTACTCGGATAAAACACACCAAAACTAACTTGAGGGAACAAGTCAGCCTGAATAGCCAACATGGATAGGTAACACAAAATAATGTCAATAGAAACATTTACGGGATGGGCTCTTCTAATGCAAAACACTAAAATCAGACACTTGATGAACTATATTTTAGCAGAGTCATCTAGATGCCAAGATATATGTCAAGTTTTAAATAGAAAAGCTTATGTGACAATATGCTCGGTGATCAGGAAACTAAGTTACTCACCATAGTGACTCTTATTTGGTAAGTGGCAAATTCATGCTCCTTCTGACTTACAGGGTGTCGAAGAACAAGAATGTCAGAGGACATTAATGGCCAGCAACACAATGGTTAATTTTATAGCACTGGTTACTGCCTCTTCTTTATGCATCTGCAGCTTTCATACTTGATTACTTCCATCACGGTTCAAGCTACAAGATATGAAGAGAGTGAGGTAGGCAGAGTGGTCACCTGCAGGAAGGTGGACGTGGAACTACCTTCACAAGAGTCACACTGGTGAGTGAAATTAGGTTATTCATCTGTAAACTGTGACATGCCATCATTGGAATCCTTTACAGAATCAGGTGTTTACTAAATACTGAGACGTCGGGCTGAAAATCTGCCAGAAAATATCACATTTCGTTTTCACAAGTTCTAGATTAGGCTATCTTCTACAGTCAGAGGAGCTTTACTTCACCCATAATTCTCAACCACTGCATGCAGTTCAATTACCACTTCAATTACTTTATTATACCAACTCATGAATGAAGCAAGAGAATCACAAGTAATCTACAAAAGATGCCAATGCAAGAAAATCATAAAAAATAATGCTATTCAGCACTGGATTCATTTATGCGGTTACGCGTACAGAATATTAAGCAGTAAACGTGTGGGAAGCACGAAAAATAAGTCTTTCGTTGTTAAAAATTCTTTTTTTCACGACCACCTACCTGATTTCTTGTCTGACTTTGCACCCACATAGAGACATTTTTCTAAATAAGAAATCCAAGTTTCCAAGAGTGTGCTGGTGTAGTGTTAACAATCTGGAGTCAACAGTCATATTCTAAGCTGCTGGTTACCTTTTAAGGGCTTTGCCCAAAAATTACAGGCACAGCTTCTTCCTGTGACAGACCAACTGCAGCCTATGAACTCTAAGTGACTCACAATGCCATTCTGATGTTGCAAAACAAAGGAGGGAAGGCAGCTCTTTGAGTGTCACTAGTAATAGAATCCGAAATATGAAGAGGTTCCCTTGAGACGGGTTACAAACAAGATTTCATCAATGTAATATTCTGAGTAGATGGTTCATACATATATAACACAAACGTATAGCAGTTAAAAAGTCATTTATTATAAATGCAAACATATAACATTAAAACCAACATTTCTAACTAGCTAATCTATTAAGCTAATAAAAAGCATGAATACAGATCAATTATGACCTGCACAATTGAAATGAGGGACAGAAGTGTAAAACATAACATTGTTGAATACAATTTGTACATTCGGACTCCTTTATGGTTTCATCGATCTTGTGTTACTATCAAATCTGTGAATCAACCATCGATGCTGGAGTCTTGAATTGTACCAGGGATGGCGTCGACTGCGGAACCCCTGAACTATCAGAGACCACTAGGAAACAAGCAGGGTAACCACTAGGATCCTGTTGAGTTGGCCAGAGAGCGAGACGGAATTGACCCCCTATATACCAGGGAGACTCTGTGCTCAGACTTATAAAACTGCAGGTTCTGAAAAACCTTTCAAACAAAGGTCACATCTTTTTGAATTATTCCTCCAGCACGTGAATAGTGGCATAAAATTGCAAAAAAACGCAAAATATTCGCAAAAGCTAAAATAGGAAAGAAAATTGACCGAATTTCAGTTTATTGTTGTAATATATACAAGACACAGACCTGGACACCAAAATACCAGCTGTCAGTCACACTAGGGGAGATTCAACTAATTCCCTATCACTACAGACATACAGAAAGTCTTGATAAAGGTGGTTCTCATCCATTTATTCCACCGAAACGCGTCAACGCCATCCCTGGTACAATTCAAGACTCCAGCATCGATGGTTGATTTACAGATTTGATAGTAACACAAGATCGATGAAACCATAAAGGAGTCCGAATGTACAAATTGTATTCAACAATTTTATGTTTTACACTTCTGTCCCTCATTTCAATTGTGCAGGTCATAATTGATTGTTATGTATTCATTCTTTTTATTAGCTTAATAGATTAGCTAGTCAGAATTTTTGGTTTTAATGTTATATGTTTGCATTTATAATAAATGACTTTTTAACTGCTATACGTTTGTGTTATATATGTATGAACCATCTACTCAGAATAGTACGTTGATGAAATCTTGTTTGTAACTCGTCTCAAGGGAACCTCTTCATATTTCGGGTTGGATAACCCCATTTCCCTTGACTAGATTAAGGGGTACCTCTCTCTTGTCATACACTAGTAATAGAATGACAAACAGCAGTCTGGTGGAAGGGGCACCTCAATCTATTCCACAAACAAAAATAAGGATTAGTATATCCTGCCCTGGAGTAGAATATATACTGCGCTAGAGTGGTACATATGTTTTTTGCATGCCTGTGAAATATTCAGGTTTTCACATTATATGACATCAGGTACCAGAGTGCTAGGCAAAACAAATAGGGCTGGTGATGAAAGAGCCTGACAATCCTTGAGAGTCTTGGAATAAAATCTGAGAGAGTGACAATGGTGGGCAGGATTTAAGGCGTTCAGATTACCTGCTCTGCCACACAAAGATGGGGCAATTAGAACGATTATATTGTAGAACGTCTTCATTCCAGCTGACCAAAAACACCTCCCCCAATGGTCCCTCTATTGTATTTGTATTTCAAGGTGAAAACTGTTTGCAAATTTTATTTTCATTGATTGCTAGTAAGTACGCGGCCGAGCAGACCTATCTCGGAATAAAACAATCCACTAGTAGCATGTTTCAACTGTTTTTATAGCTATTTGCTCTTGAGTTGTTGAGCTGATCAGCTTTTCTCATCTTTCAGCATTTGTAAGTATTGGATTCTCTGTGATATGTTGGACATCCCTACAGGGAATCTGTGTACAGTCTGTTTTCGCACCTCCTGATTCAGGATACAATCCACAATTTGTGTTGTCTTTTACAATCAACACTGGTTTACCAGTCATTTGAGACCACTCTTAGATATTGCTGTGTAAAATCAGTTACTTTAATGTAATTGGATGAGTAACTGAACCATTTCAAAAGAACCATGCATGACTACTGTGAGCTGCGTTTGCAGAGGTTAAGGGGCATTCTGGTGTTTACTTATTTTGTGATTTAATGGTCATCTTTGATCCCCTGGTATTGTGGTGTGCGGTACATGCTCTATTTCCATTACTATGTCTTTGTATGGCTGATGTCAAAGAATATTTGCTATGTCAGTTACACATGTTATGGTCGAGCTAGTATGTAACGCTAGCTGATAATATATTACATTGAATAGAATACCTAGAGGACTGAGGTCCCAAATATTTCCTACCTATGATAACCTTGAGGAAGATCTCCTCTTGAGATGGGAAAGAGAGCTGATTTAACAACTCAATGCATTTGATAGAGATCCTTATTATCTATGCGGAGAGGAAGGTGACAAAATTACAAGAAGAGATAAGTGATCTAGAAACAGAAATCCAAAAGATGAACTTGCCGGAACTACACAAAAAAACTATGAAATCCTTAAGAGCTTATTTCAGAAACACAAGGATAAGATCAAAATACGTAAGACAAGAACATTAAAGAAATGAGAATAACTACCTGGGAGGAAGAGACTTTACGTTTCAAGAAAATGTGACCATCTAGTTGGTAAGAAACTAACTGGGGAGACATGGATTCCAACAGATAAGATTAGTAACCGCTCTTCAAGCGATAGTGAGAGCATCCCTGACCAAGGAGAGGGTCAAACAGACAGTAGAAGAAATAGTTTTTTTAGAAGAACTCCAACGTATTAAATTAGGCAATCTGAATTTGAATGCCCATACTATATACACAGAAAGACCAGGAGAGGGAACAAACGTAAGAGACCAATCCAGAGAAAGAACTGGGATGCCAACAAGATCCTGAAACAGGAAGAAATAGATCTCTTGGAAAGAGATAGTGAGATATTGGATGTTGAAGTTGTCAATTTATCAAATAAAATGCTTCCGTCAAATATGAATAAAGTACTTACGGTCTTGGTATTTGTCCCTCTGTAAATTTGGATTTTTTATGTGGTTAAAATTGATATTTACAAATTTGTGCAGAAACTGAATCTCCAAAAATACTTTGCCACTCATATTCCACAAAAACTAGAGAGCATTCCACCTTTCTCTAGAGATCTATCTATACAAGATGTGATGGTTACCACCACACTTCTTTCTTTAACAAAAGAAGGAGTCTCCACAGTTAGGAACATCATTATGGATCTAGGTACATATATATTGGTCATAGTAAAGATAATGGGTTGATTAATCCAAATGGACCGCCAAACTCCCTGCAAATAACATGTGACATGTGACATGTTTTTCAAAAATGTATGTAGATACCTTGATTTGATGGCGAACAAATAATCTAAAAAAAAAAAAGCGAGGAATGATTTCTGGCAATATTACTCTAGTTGAAAAGATGGCATTGAAACAGTTGCAGAAAGATGATACTTCGATTATACGAGAAGCAGACAAGGGGAGGCTGTATAATTTTGATGAATAAATAGTTTACAATAACGAGGTCTACTTACAACTAAATAATTTTGCCTGTTGTACGGCTCTGGATACGAATACTATTCCACGTATAACTGCTAGCTTAAACAGAGAAATTGAGAATTGGTATGATGGACTCCTGTCATATGAGGAATATCTAATTTTGAAGATTGATAATTCTAATTTCCCGGTATATAGACTTTGCCTAAAATGGACAAGGTTGCCCATTGTAGATGGTATAGGTGGTCCTACTGAAATACTATCTCTATGTATTGATATGTTTTTGCAGCTTTTAGTATCAATCTCCAGTCTTTGATTAGAGACACGAAACAGGTTTTGAACATGTTGAATGACATATATTGGGAAGACAATATGATATTGGTAACACTGGACGTGGTGTCCTTATACACTATCATATTACCGGAATTTGGTATGCTAGCCATGTCACACTATTTGAACAATAGACCTATTGAATTAATTGAATATTCAGAAATTATTTTGACAATGACATAGTTAATATTGGATAATAAGGTTTTTCTATTTGCTAACAAATGGTACCACCAAACGAGCGGATCTGCAATGGGTTCAAGATTCGCTCCTTCTTATGCCAATCTATTCATGGGATGTTTGAGGAGGAGATGTTTTGGGGCCCTAATGGTGCAAATTGGATTGAACTTATATAGTTCTGGGTCGATTTATTGACAACATCTACTGATATGGACAGGATATGTGGCTGATTCACTGGACTTCAAAATGTATTTAGATTCGAACATGTACAATACGACTTTCACAATGAATTATGAAAGCCATAAGATACAGTTTCTTGAGGTGCAATTATACACCTATGTCTCCAGGCTAATGAGCAGAATGTATAGAAGAGACACTGCTTGTTATGCTATCCTTAATGCACCAAGTGCCATTCTATTTGGAGAAATGGTACGAACCAGAAGGAACTTTAGTCAAGAGCAATTCATACCAACAGAATAAGGATGATATTAAACAAAGATTTCTTATTAGAGGCTATGATGTGTGTACCATCAAAACGGCATAACCAGAGCTACTAAAAAGGACAGACAACAACACTAAGTAACAATAAAGCCAGGGACCGCATGTTGACAGATAGTGTAAGACCAATTTTAACGTATGGCAAGAATGCTGGTGTTGTTAGCCAAATACTAAACAAACACTGGCATCTTCTTAAGGAAGAAGCAAAAGTTGTGACACATATTAGCAAACGTCTTAACATTACTTTTAGAAAAAGAAAAAACACAGAGCGGCCTGATAAGCCCCAGTTATCCGAGATGTACAATACATGAGAACTGGCTAACACCACACACAACAGGTTTCCACAAATGTTGGCATTTCACTATGTGTAGGATAGTAAAAGAAACTAACAGCTTTTAGTTCAATAATAGTCCCAATTTCCACATTAAGAGCAATATAAACTGTACTACACAGTATTTGGTTTACGTCCTGGTATGTAAATATGACAGGATTTATGTGGACAGCAGAGAGAATGCTCAAAGAAAGGGTGATGGAACATTTCAGAACAGTGAAACAAGGGGACCCGCAATACCCTTTGCCTTACATATTTTTACTTTCACTCTGCAGGAAAAAAACGCATATGTTTTCAAATGTATGGCATAGAAATGGTGCCACGAAATAAAAAGGGGAGGCAATCGTGAATTGCATCTGAGATGATAAGAGGCTCTTTGGATCGTACGTTTAAAAGGTGTAGATGAGGGAATATTGATCACGAGCAGCATTATTTCCTTGGAGAATAAGATGGGAGATGTGAGGCATTAAAGTATTAAATTGTCTTTGATTGGATTCAGTTGGAACGAAGATTGTTACAGGATTAACAAATTAATATTTGATACATGCTAATCTGAATGTCTACCATAATAACAGATAATGTGTATTATACAATGTAAAGTGATTAATGTCTAGCCACCTCTCTCTACAAATATGGAGATACTTGCACATTAGTTTGTTATGGTGAACTCACATTAACTATTTGATGTATGCAACACCCAAATTGAGCAAAATAACGTTTACTCCTTCAATGTAAAGTAAATGATCAAATATTGATTTGATCAAATGTGATAAAATACGATATATAAAAAGAAATGTGAACAGAAAAACCATAATGTGGATCTTGACTGGCCTTCTGTCGCCTTTTTCTTTGGCCTCGGGGCTGTTTTAGGCTGTGTGTTAATATCGTGGCCTACCAGTTCTGACGGATATGTATGGTGTCTTACCATAGCCTTCTTCTCTGTGTCCTTTGTCATCTTTTGTGGGCATGGATTTTTTGGTGTCTCCCTCCAGAAATTTTACATCTGATCCTTCTTGCATCAATTCTGTTTGAACTCCTTGGTCCTCCTCGTCGCTGGAGAGGCTTAGGTCCTTCAGTGAAGGTTTCTTCGGTGCCTGGGACATTGCTACGTAGTGGGCCTCTCTCTGCTTTCGGCATGTCATGTGGGTTTTCGGCAGTTACACTGGGCAGGCCTCAAAGTCCTTGTGGTCCCTGGGCAGGCAGAGGTTGCACACGTCGTGTGGATCGCGTTGAGCGAATTGGTGGTGGCACGCGGGGCAGAATTTAAAAGGGGTATTTTCTATGGCCCCGACCTCGCCATTTGTCGAACCTTGATGTCTTCAGTATTGGAGAAGTCGTTCTCGGGGTGAAGTTGTGTTCTTCAGTTGAGAGGTCGATGTTCAATGCTGGTTTTCTATTCGAAATCTCTAGTTCTTTTCAGGGATTGTCCTGAAAACTTCTGAGTGTCCCCTCTTGCTTCCAGTCCCAAAGGCGGAAAAAGAATCTGAAGATGGCTACCACACACAATAACCTCCTGGGCGCCGTCTGATGTCACGCAAGGGACGTCCCTGGCATCAAATGGTGGTAGGCGACGCCAAGAGGAAAAAGAAAAACACAAAGACTATTGTAGATGGCAGAATAATGCACAGCATGTGAATCCAGAAAAGGATTCACGCTGCAAAACTGGTCATCAGCGATATACTAATAAGATGCAATATTCTGAATCTTAGCTTCAGATATAAGAAAACAGTATGAAGAAATTTAGTATGTGACGCTGTGTTGATACTGTAAGATGGCCACCGAGTTAGGTACTGAATAACGATGGTCTGGTAGAGGAGATACGTCATAGCGTATTGCTTGCACTTTGTATAGTTTAAAAAGGAATTTAAAGATGGCGCTTATTCGGAACGCCAATATTCAATCGGGGAAGATTAGTCTTGGACACTTATGTCCCAATTAGCTACAACAGGAGCGAGTGCGGCACGTTTCAGCTGCCGTTTAAAATGCGGCTGCTATGTAGAAGGTGACACGAGGTGCATCATCGGATTTTGTCTAAACAACATAGGATAGACTTAAATTGACTAAATACGTGCATATTAATTTGTGGAAATAACGCAAGCGTGTGCTGCATGGTTTAGCCTTGCTTCACACACAGCTGTAATCCAGAAGGAGTCATCAGGTCATACCAGTAGAAGCGTGTGCCGTCCATCAAATTACTGGTTTATAATGGACTGAATTATGGAAGGAAATATGGCTGTACTAGATATGATAACTTTTGGAGAGAGACTAGATTGGAGTTTAGGCCTGGAAAGCTGTGACTGTAGAAACCTGAATATACACACTTGATTTAATAATGTACGTAATAATGGAGGTTACTTGAGGTTTCTCAAATCAAATACTTCTGTGCTTTCCTACAGACATAAAAGCTACATTTATACTGATATGTGGTCATGCTGTACTTTTGCTCGAGTGGACTCATACAGACTGTACATATACTTACCGGTCATGTGGTAGGTATGAGAAACTATACAATGAAAGTTCTTATGAATGGACAGTGAACAGAGAAATGAAATATTATCTATTTGTGTTTTTGTTGTTTTAGAAAATAGTTCTCATGGTAAGCTGGATTTTGTGTTGATTATATTTTGACTGGACAAGGTGAGTCCAGTGTGACACTGTGTGATAACACTTGGGTGATGCACGCTTCAGTGCATGAATAGGGTGAGATACTTGGGCACATGATATGATGTACTTATTTGTAGACGTTGTAGAAAGCTGGGTTACTGTTGCAGTAACCCCTCCACTTTTTGCCAGACAACTTATGCACTTTGAGTCTATGAGCCCTGGGTCCCTGCCAATCAGGTTCGCAGGGCCTGTGTCCTTTCCCAAAACGGTACCTTATACCCCCAATTGGCCCCTCTCTGGCCACATGTCAGTCCCTTGAAAAAGGTACCATGTGTACCAATGGCACTGTGGCCAGGGAATGCCTCCAAGTGCTGCAGCACTTATTGTGCCACCCTTAGAGGCCCTATAGCATTTTGCAGGCTGCGTGTCTTAGTGCAGAACAAAGTGAAAAGTCGACATGACACACATCCCGGTGTGCCTTGCCCACAAATCACTGCCCTGGCAAAGATCAGTCATCCCTCTAGCTGGTGCAGTGCCCTATACCAGTGGTCAGGGTACAGGTGAATGAGCCCTGTACCCCTACAGTGTCTAAGTCCAATCTTAGACATTGTAAGTGCAGTAATGCCATTAAGAGTATATGGTGCTTGTCATTATGAACTCCACAGCACCATAATAGCTTTACTGAATACCTGGAAGTTTGGTATCAAACTTCTCAGTACATTAAACCCACAATGATGCCAGTGCGGGATTTAATGAAAAATGCACTCAGAGGGCATCTTGGAGGTGCCCCCTGAAAAACGACTAGCCTCTGGTGGGTTCCCTGACTGGTACACACCAGTCTGCCACCACGAGACATGTTTCTGGGCCCCAAGGTGCACCTACGTCACTGAGCCTTCCAACTTACGTACCCAGCTGTTGGTTTCTTCTGTAAGTCTTCCTGGACCGAGCCTACAGCCAAAATCCCAAACCAGCAACTCCAATTGACAACAGGGCACCCGATACCAAAACAGCACCTTGCACCCAGCCGCCTCTGCACTGCTGCGGATGCACCTTGTGTGCTAAATCGGATCCCCTATGTCCTGAGCCTAACGCCAGGAGCTTTGCTCCCACAACCTTGTGGCCTGCTTGTGAGCAGCCACCAGGCGGAGGCCACCTATCCCACATTGGATAACTTTGGGCCTCACCACTCTGCACCCAGCCGCCCTAGTACCGCTGAGGGTGTTGAAAGAGTGCATCCTCAACCCTGGGTGAACCCTGGTTCTAACCCCAGAATACCAACTCCCACACCAAGTACTTACCTTCAAACTGTTAACTGAGTTTTTCTATATAGGAATACATTGACTGTTCTCCCTTGAAATATTTTTTAAGTGTGGAGTTGGTTTGTATGGAACATTGAAAAACTGCATATGTACAAAAAGTGAATTACTTACCTTTTTTCTAGGAGAGGTCTCAGTGTGATATCAAGACCTATCACACCGATTAGGAAAAGTAATCTGAGAAGTAATCTAAAAAATAACCTGCACAGTAATCTGTAAAGTAACTGAAAAGTAATTTCGATATATTGACTTACTTGTAAATCAATCAACTGCATTTGAACCTGCATTCAACTGTAATTATTTGCATAAGTATTGCAAAGTTTATTTCACTTACCTGCACTAGGCTTGGCTTAGTTCTAGAAATAAAATAACTAAATAATATTTGTATACAAACAAATTGGTCTGAGTTCAGTCTTTGAGTGTGTGACATCATTTGCTGCCTGAATGTGTACAACAAATGCTCAACACTACCTTCTGATAAAGCCTTTCTGCTCGCCCACACTACCACAAATAGAGAGTAAGGTGCCATCTACTTTTACCTCTGCCTACCTTTGGGGTTCCACTGAACTCTGTGCATACTATACCTCATTTTAGTATAGTATATTCAGAGCCAGCTTCCTACAGAAGTCACCTACAATTTAGTAAAGGGGTCAATGAGGGTTTATTGGTATCCTCTGTTCTCTATAGCTGCTCTCATACACTCTAGCAAGAGGACTTGTGATCTTGCACCCTAAATTTTCGGGCACGTGATATACCTAGGGTCCCTTACCCAGGTGATGGGATCTACTAATTTGAGTTCTCATTACTTATAGAATGTATTATTTACAGTTCTAGCCCTGTAGAAGGCTGCTGCAATAATTCAGCAAAGACAAAACACGTGTTGGCAAGGGTGAAGTGTTCTTTACAATATATGAAAATAAAGAACAAAACTACTGATACTACAACCTCAAGAGTGATTTGCTGGGTGCTCAGAGACTATATTCAAGTTTTGGGCCGTCCTTTTGTAGAAGAACTGGTGGCTTTCCCTCCTTTTAGTGTAGAGCTACTGCTATATGAGGCACATAGTTGGGGAAAAACATGGCAGAAGGGAGCACAGTCGGGAGGTGGCATGCTGTTCGCGGTCCCCTGACCCCCATTGACACAATTTACAAGGATAATGCCCAGTAAATAGTAGTTCCGTTACAGACCTTACAGCTGGGATGAAGCGAAGTCTAACAGCATTTGGACTTGGATGAGGTGGTCAGTGGGGCCCTTGCGGCAGGGACTGGAGCAGTATGAAGAAGGCAAGTCCGGGGGAAGACTATCCCATTGGGCATTTTCTGAGCAGCCATTGCCATACAACTATCCCAGGCAGTTAATTGTCCTAAATTACCAAATAAACAGTCTAGCACACAGTCGCAAGAACATAATAGTTCAAACAACCATTCCCCTGCTTGTAGAGGTCCCATATTACAGTCTCTGGGAAGGGATGGTGTGGCCAAGCTTTATCTCCCAATTATGGTTGATGAGACAGGAGTGAATCATGACATTCAGATATCAGCTACAATGGCATCCTCAACACTACTCTATGATGGGGATTACTACCAAATCAGGCCAGGCGGAAAAAACCCTACAACAATTGTTATATGCAATCCTACTGAATCTACGGTTCCCAAAGATCCCCTAGGCTTCCAATTCAATTTCTAAGTATTATAGAAGACACCTAGTGAGTACACAGTGGTGGAAAAAAAAAATCTTTGCAGCCCCCAAGTCAAGCACTTATCTTGACAACATAGTCAACAGCTTTCAGACCTTTCAAATAATTCAAACTGTAATGACCTTGTGGGACAACCAACTCTAAACAATAGGGGCCCACAGAAAAGGTACAGTTTATATGATGCTCAGTCCACAGCTCTACAAACCACTGCCATAAGGCATTAGCTAGACTATGCATGCTAAATGCTTAAGACAGCTGACCATACTGAGCCTAGCTGGACACAAATATTATGCTCAAACCGTTTTACCCCATTGTTAAAGGTGCTGATGTTAACACTCAAGAACAAGTTGCTATCCAGTCTCTAAGGCGAAAGCCCCTGGAGTTCCTTCCAGTCCCTATTGATTAGGTCTCAGCTGGGCACGCCGATCAGGCTGGTATAGATTCGGAAATACCGCCAGAATCAGACAGAACTCATTCCCTGTACTCATCTAGCTATTTAACTAAGAAAATGATGGGTAGACGTGTTTCCGGTCTTGAAGAACAGACAAAGCTAGATACGGCCCGCCTAGACCCAAATTAAAACATTATCTGAAAAGTACAAGGGCCTTGAGACTCAGTCTAGACGGTCAGACATTCATACAATAGGGGTCCCTGAGGGCTGTGACACTGTTCAAGTGACGATCAACTGAATATCACAGTTGCTACAGGCCCCAATGGGCAGCAAATTAAAATTAGAGAATAGAGACCACCTGGTTTTCTTTGCTCTCCCTCTCCTAGGATTAGGGTGTGCCTTCTCACATTTATCAAGGCAAAGGAGGAGGGGCAATGAGCCAACCGGGTTGGACTGTGGGGATAGGTTGGATGGGTAGTGGAACAGAGGCAATGAGTTGTGGCATTGGGGGGGGGGGGGGACGACGTGCTGGTGTTCAGGTGTTTACAAAAAGTTAATGTTCAAAGTGGCGAGTTTTTAACACTACAAAATAAGTGCTGCAGATTTTATATCACTACAAAATAAGTGGTATGCTGGGAACATGTATGAAATAACTAGCAATTATCAAGGCTATCAAGTAGATTTTTCAAAACTAGTTATTGCTATGCTTGTGCATCATATTAGCATTATAACACAATGTTAAAGGGCTCAATTGTAAAGTTAAGCAAAAGTGGTCTATCGAGAGTTGCTCAAGTTAAAACCTGATATAGCATGTTTTCAAGAAACTTGTATATCAAGGATCAAGGAAGGATAAATCAGTATATAAAAGAGTTGGCCCCAAACCAATGATGAAGGCCAAAATCAACCTGTTGCTTTTATAAGTAGAAGGATTCACCCCAGGGAGAAGCGTTGGAGGGCCATTGAGAGGGAGGCCTTTGCTGTGATGTGGTCCCTGAAGTAGCTGAGGCCATACTTGTTCGGTATTCACTTCCTAGTTCAAACTGATCACAGAACTCTCAGATGGCTAATGCAGATGAAAGGTGAAAACCCTAAACTGTTGAGGTGGTCCATCTCCCTACAGGGAATGGACCTTGTAGTGGAACACAGACCTGGGACTGCCCATGCCAATGCAGACGGACCTTCCAGGTTCTTCCACTTAGAAAATGAAGACTCTCTAGGGAAAGGTTAGTCTAATCCTCTTTCTTTTTGGGGGGAGGGGGGGGCAAAGTACCTTCTTCCTGCATAGTAGCCCCCCCTTTTTGCTGAAGTGCGGATGTGCTTTGACTAAGTGTGCCCTGGCCTCCTGCCAATCAGATGCCCAGGCCCTATGTTCTTTCCCTAAACCTGCATTAAAAACAAAACCCAAATGGCTTCTCTGGCCACAGTTCAGCCACTGGTAAATCGTACCACAGGTACCCAGGGCACTTATTGTGCCACCCTTAGAGGCCCTATGCAGGCTGTGTGTCTTGGTGCAGAACAAAGTGAAGAGTCAGCATGGCACACATCCCTGTGTGCCATGCCTACAACCCATTGCCCTGGCATAGATCCGTCACCCCTCTAGCTGGGTGCCCTAGACCAGTGGTGAGGGTACATGTGAATGAACCCTGTACCACTACAGTGTCTAAGTCCATTCTTAGACATTGTAAGTGCAGTGCTGCCATTATGAGTATATGGTGCTGAGAGTTTGTCATTACGAACTCCACAGCACTAGAATGGCTACACTGAAAACCTAAAAGTTTGGTATCAAACTTCTCAGCACATTAAACCCACAATGATGCCAGTGTGGGATTTAATGAAAAATGTACAGAGGGCATCTTAGAGATGCCCCTTGAAAGACGACCGACCACAAGTGTCCATGCTGAGTGGCTGTTCTCAACTGCCACCACCAGACATGTTTCTGGACTCCTGGGTCGAGAGCCTGCTACTCTTGGGGGCCTGAAACAATGCACATCCTGGGAGGAGGTACCAGGCCTCCTCCTCCAGGATCGGCAGGGTCCACGAAGGGGAAGCTTCAAAGGCTTGGTCCCCCACTGGTTCTGACCCCCACTTGGGGCGGGAGAACCAGCAGGAAAATCAAGCGAGGAATATTGGTGTACCCACGTCTGCAAATTCCACCCGTCAGGTAGGGGAGGCGAGCTGAAGGACAACTCTTAGTCCCCACCATCTTGCTGTTGGGGGGACCCAGCCAACCAGGGAAAGGCTTATGCCCCCCTCCCACTGGAGGGTGGCATGATAGGGGATGTACCCACCCCAGGTAAGGGACCCATTCGTCCCAACATTTTTCCTACCTGTAACGAACCCAAATCTAGTATTTAGGGGCACCCTGAACCTTGCTTCCTCAGACAAGACACCGAATAAGAAAAGAAGGACCGAACGGCTGTGCCAGAGCTAATAAGAGGAGGAGGCCCAGTGATTTGGCCCCAGCCCTACGGGCCTGTCCCCACCTTGAACCTGCTTCAGCGAAATCCTGGTGTGCCCTGCAGCCAGCAACCTCGAGAAACACAGAGGACCTGCCTGCCTTCAATCCCAAAGACTGTCTCCAGTGAACACCGGATTTGTTCAAACAACAGACTCCAGCTCCGCAACGATCCGCAAGTTTGCACACTCTGCACCAGACACCCACGACCCGGTTTCGAGTGGCCCAACACCAAGAGGAGGTCTCCCTGGTGATCCTGACCCGAGATCCAGCGGCCCCTGACTTGCCTCAAACCTCCAGCAGACGCCTGCGGCCTCAAACCGGAAGGTTCCTCCAGGAGCTGGTAATAAGATCCGACCCTAAAAGGCATCCCTGCTCCGGTTGCCCCACGGCCTTGGGTGGCTCAACCGACGGTGCCTAACCAACCCCCAACATATCTCTCCAAGGGGTGGTCACACCAAGAAGACCTTTGTACCCGAGCCTGCAGTGCTTTTGAAAGACGGAGAACCCCAATTGAAAACTAAAGGGCACCCAATGTCAAAACAGCACTCTGCACCCTGCCGCCCCAGTGCCGCTGAGGGTGCATCTTTTGTGCTAGCCTAAACCCCCCCCCCCCCATTTGCCCTGAGCTTAAGTCCTGGAGCTTTGCTCCCACAACCCAGTGGGGTGCTCCTCAGCAGCCACCAACTGGAGTCCCCCAATCCCCCATTGGATAATATTGGGCCTCAGCACTCTGTACCCGGCTGCCCTAGTGCAGGTGAGGGTGCAACAAGAGTGCATCCTTGACCCTGGAGTCTAACACCAGAATACCAACTCCGACAACAAAGTACTTACCTGCTAACCGATGACACTATTTTCTGCCATAGGATAACATTGACTGTTTTTCTATGAAACGTTTCCAAGTGTGGAGTTGGAAAATCTAGGAAATCCTTTAAAACTGTAATTAAATAACCAAAATGCTTTTACTTACCTGCTTACAGGAAATGTCCCAGTTCAGTATCCAGGTATACTGCACTGTGTAAGAGTATTTTGAAAAATAACTTGCATGATATTCAACTAAAAATCCTATCCAAACTACATGTACTGTATTCTGAAAAGCACTGCATTATCAGTAACACTACTGTAATCAAATAAAAAGTAAATTTACAATTCAAACAAACTGTATTACTACTGTAAAGTATGTATGGCTTATCTGTGCCAGGCTTGCTTGGTTCTAGAAAATAAAATAACTAAAAAAATATTTTAATACAAAAACAATTGGTCTGAAGCTCAGTCCTTGAGTGTGTGAATTAATTAGCTGACTGAGTGTGTACAACAAATGCTGAACACTGTTGTGTGATACAGCCTTACTGCTCGACCACACTACCACAAATCGAGAGTGAGGTGCGATCTACTTTACTTCTGCCTACTTTTTGGGATTCACTGGACTGTGCACACTAGACCTCACTTTGGTATAGTATATACAGAGCCAGCTTCCTACATACAGGGCTCATGGCCCTGCACCCTCACCACTGGTACAGTACACCCAGCTAGAGGGGTGTCATCAATTCCAGGGCAGTGGGTTGTAGGCATGGCACACAGGGATGTGTGCCATGTCGACTCTTCACTTTGTTCTGCACCAAAACATGCAGACTGCAAAGGCAGTGTGTGAGAGTGAAGGTACAGGGCATCTAAGGGTGGAACCATAAGTGCTGCCGCCCTTAGAGGCCTTCCCTGGTCACAGTGCCCTGGGTACCTGTGGTGCCATTTACCAGGGACTGACCTGTGACCAGAGAGTGCCAATTGGGTTTGGTCTTCAATGCAGTTTTAGGGAAAGAACATAGGCCCTGGGTACCTGATTGGCAGGAGCACAGGGCACAGTCAAAGTACATCAGCAGTTCAGCAAAACGTGGGGCAACCATGCAGAAAGAGGGCACTTTCTGACACTCACTGAACAGGTTTCAACTGGAGTATGCAAGGAGGGCACCAAATGTGCCCTTCAAAGCAGGCTAGTGGTGCAGGCAAGCACCCCTACCCTGTCCAAATACATTAAGTCCTGTCTGGGAGGTGGTCACACCTCCCTGTATCAGGAAACCTATTATCCTGCCTTGCCCTGCGAGTTTGGCTCAGTAGCAGGAGGGCAGATTCGTGTCTCTGGTCGGCTAGCAGCCATAGTTTGCTGTCTGTGTCTAAAAGACTGGTACTGGGAGCACCGAGGGCCTCCCGGAGGAGATTTACAGTGCATGGAATCAGATCTTGGGGTATGATTCCAACAAGTTTGCTACCAAACACGACAGGGTCTGTTGCAGCCAGTTTAGAGAGAGCCATCACATAATGACGCATGGCCACTCTAATAATGGCTAATGCACTTACAACTCGGGAGAATGGACTCCGTGGGTTGTAGGGGTGTCCTGCTCATACAGGAGCACTCTCATACTTATAACTAAGCACCCTGCCTTCAGGATTGAAAGGCCTGCCTTAGGGGTGACATAGGTTTTAAGCGCAGTGACCTCAGATATAAGGAATACTAGATCTGTCGCAAGTAGTGTTAGACCAGGCTAAGACAGGCTGCAATGGCAGGCCTGCAGTCACAATTAGTGTGGTCTCCCAAGGGTGGCATAATAAATGCCCTGGAGTACCTATTCCCTGGGTACCTTGGTACCATATACTAGGGTCTTACATTGTTACATCAGTAGCCAATGTGGGGTGTACCTAAGTACTCACCATGTCCAATGTAGGGAAGAAGCGAAGAGACTGGGGTCCTGATTAGCAGGATACCAGTCAGACTAGTCAGTAAAACATGACACCAGCAAAAAGTGGGGGTGACCATGAACGCAGATCCTACTTCCCTACAGTGGTCCAATTCCACTCCCCCACCAACTATGATCAAGGTTGTAGAAAAACATGGAGTAAAATTTGACACCTCTGTCATTCGGTCCACAAGCACTTGCAGTGGCAAGAAAGTGTTTTAGTCTAATAAAATCCCTAGAAAAGCTCTTTGATTACCTCCCATTAGCGGGAAGAAAGACAGTGGACTTTGCTTTCATACCGCCCAGACTGGACTACTGCAATAGTGTGTATGCATGTTCATCAAAACAATCTTTCAGAAACTACAGGTGGTACAACACACTGCTGCCAGATTTGTATCGAAACTCCCCCGACAATCCTTGGCATCAGCAGCTCTAGAAGCTCTGCACTGGCTAACTGTGCATAAACTGGTCCTCTTTAAAACCATTGTATTCACTTTTAGAGCTTATAGAGCACTAGGGCCAAAATATCCAATTTCCAGATTCACTCATTACACTGATAGATGCTGAGGTCATCACATGCCAATCTACTTAACACTCCGACGTTTAGACTAAAAACGCAGGGTGGTAAATCCTTTGCAGTCCTTGGTACAAAGTCTTGGAACTATCTAACCAGGCAGTTGAAAATCAGTAAATCCGAAGCCATCTTTAGAAAGCCTTTCATGACATGCAGCTTTGGGATCCCCAATGTATTGTGCTACTCGCACATCCTCTGATCTACACCCCTTGCAGGTCACTGTGTGCTATGTAGTCAGTCATACCGGTTACCTTGGGAGGGGCAGTGTGCTTTATAAGCACATCATTCATTTATTCATCTAAGCTAATAGCTTGCCTTCACTGACCTAAGGATCAAGCAAGAGGCCAAAACTGCCCAGTTTTTACGTCTCGACTAGTGTTGCAGCACACATGCGCTGCTCGCTCGGCAAGACATATTGTTAATGAGGAGATTTCAAAAGGAGACTTAAAGCCCCACCACTCTTTTTCATTGGCTGGCGTCACTGTTTATGCTAAAAGGTGGCCTGCCATTGGAAAGGAGTTTTTTTTTGTTGCCGCCCTTTCCTTTCCCCTTTTCGCCCGGCCTATCCGGACAGGTTCGTCTGCCTTTCGGCTGTCGCAAAGCACTTTCTTATCTTCAGGAGGAGTGGGCTGCCGGATCATGTTGCCTAAGTTAGGCACGCACAACGTGCATGGCGCTCTTTCAATTTCCTAGCAAACCGTCATGGAACCTTGCCTCTCACAAGAGACATTTTTATGTGCAAGACTGTAATGTTGCATTTAACAACCTATAAATTAAAAAAACAATGCAAGGTTGCCAGAGCCCGGCATATTTGATTTGCCAATGCCTCTTTTTTCTGTGTCTGTGATGCTTTGTTATCTAATAGGCCTTTTTTGGCTTCGCTGCAGCTCGAGTGTTTACACTTTTTAAAACATCACGCGTGATTTGGTGCCTAGTCTGCGCCCAGGCGTCTCCTGTGCATGTGCTGTTTCTGTTTGGGTGTGCGGAGGAGGGTCCACATCTCCATGGCAGGATCCAGGCCTGCTTTCTGCTGCCTCCTCCAGACGAGCAGTGCCGGGGTCCGGCCTCCTCCTGTCTGACACGGCTGGG
This sequence comes from Lissotriton helveticus, assembly GCF_964261635.1. Taxonomy (NCBI): domain Eukaryota; kingdom Metazoa; phylum Chordata; class Amphibia; order Caudata; family Salamandridae; genus Lissotriton; species Lissotriton helveticus. Next base: position 1,062,563,455 of record NC_136065.1, on the reverse strand, counting down.
CCGCTGCCTCCCCTTCCGGGCTCCGCCCGCCCAGGGGACCCGCCAGCAACAGCAGAGCCGCCAGCAACAGCAGAGCCGCCAGCAACAGCAGAGCCGCCACTTCCCCAGCACCCAGCATGGCCGAGGGAAGGGGGAGGGGGGGTGGGGATGGAGACACTGGAGCCCGGGCCCTGCTGGCTCTACACTCAGTCCCATGCGCAGCTCGGGAGGGGTGTGTGAGGGTCCGGTCCTGGCTCACCTGGAGGGTGGTTTCTCCTGTGGCAGCCGGCTGTCACTGTAGGCCACAACTCTTCGCAGGGCTTAGTGGACGTGAACATAGCTACTCGAGCTTCATCTCTCGCCGCCACCTGCTGCTCTTCTTACATAAGCCGCACTTCTACCTTCGCTGCCTCTGCAAGAATGGCGTGTTCGTGGACGGTGCCTTCCAGAGGAAGGGGGGGCCAGCCATGCAGCTGCCCCGGCAGTAAGTGACACGAGGGAGTGGTGGGGGTGGCCTGGGCGCGGGTGCTGCGGACCTGGAAGGCGGGGTACAGAGAACCTGTCAGTCGTGTTTTGCGGGGCAGGGGCCCAGGCTGTCTGCGACTTGTGGGTAAAGGAGTCCTTGCAATCGTGACTTGTGGGTAAAAGGGGCCCTTGTAGTCTTGCGGGTGCAGGTGCCCTGGTACGCCTGACCTGCGGGTGCAGGGGACCTTGCAGTCTTGAGGTCACAAGTGTGCATACAGCCTTGCTGGAATATGTTATGTGTGTTTGTTGGGTTAGGCTTAAAGGACAATTGCAGCGGTTGTCAGGTGGGTAAGTTACTTAGTAATAGATGGTAAAAGTGAAGAACATCGACATAAGATAACGGAAGTCGGCACAGACAAATATGCTTGGAAGTCTACTAGAGTAATGGCGATGGTCAATGCCCTTAACATTTACATGTTGCCTTTGCCCCCTCAGAGATTCCCATTTTTTTTTTTTTTACTTTAATAAGCGCAGCACAGTCTTCACGGACACTGCGGTATGCAATGCAATAGGTATTGCTTTTGGTATTGTAAATTACAATGCATTTTAATTTTTTTAGAGGTATTGCCATTTACAATGTTAATAGCTCAAAATAACGTCATTGCGAAACCTACTGCATTGTAAATGCTTGTTTCAATTCCCTATCTGGAGTGACTTTGTCTGTTGTTATTTTCTTCCACTCCGGGAAGAAGTGTTTTAGTCTGCCTCCTACTGGTGTTACATGTTCGTTGATCCCCGATTTGAGTGTGTGTAAAACTTTTTTGCTTATTTTGTTGTGCCCCTCCCCTAGAGGTGTTGTGTGGGTGGGCACGTTTGGTGGAGCGGAGTCACTTTGAGGTGGGTTGCTGGCCCCCTCTTCTGGTTTGTCCTCGTCTATTCGCCCTCCCGCGAAAGGACTGGCCCCTGGGCTGGTATTGCCAGGTTTGCTGCTGCTGACCCTGCTGCGTTTGGTTGTTGTCCTCGTAGTTCTGCTGGAATGTCTGAAGTGACGTTCCCGGTTGGTTTCCCCCTCTTCAATTTGGTCTCCGTGTCGGGGTGCCCCTTCTCATTCCTCTGAACTGCAACGCCCCCATGGACCTTGCAGCTTCATTTTCCTTCTTCAGCTGCATCAGTTTCTCATCTACTGGCGCTCCGGACAGTGTTTCTCCATTGAAGGGTGTGTTCAGAATATCATTCTGGACTTCCGGCTTGAAACCCAAGATCCTCAGCCAAGCATGCCTTCTTTCTGTTACCCCAATTATCATGAGACTGCTGAATGTGTCTGCCGCATCCAGGGCTGATTTGAGGCATGAGTTTGCCATGTTCTTGCCTTCCTCCACCAGGTGTGTTGCTCTCTGTTGGTATTGTTCAAGGAGGTGTTTGAGTAGCTGTCCAACCTCCTCCCAATGCTGGTACGTATGCCTGTTGAGTAGGGCATTAGAGTTGGCAATGCTCCAGTGGATTGCTGCATTCCTCTATATTTTTCTTCCAGTGAGGTCCTATCCTCTTACTTTCCTTGTCTGGAGGTGGGCCTGAGATTGTGGTAATGTTGGCTGTCTTTCTGGCTGTTGCTGCAATGATGGAGTCAGCCGTGACTGATGCCTGGATGCATGGTGGGTCCTTAGAGGAATGTTTATACTTCTTCTCTGTCCTAGGTGTGACAGACCTGCAGCTGGATGGTTCCTTGAAAGCTTCCCTTCCTTGGTCCAGGACACTTGGGAGCATGGGGAGTAATTGACTCCTAGTTTGAGTGGGCAGCAGGGTCTCTAAGAGGAAGCAGGCTTTTGGTTTCTCTTCCTCCAGTTTCACCCCATATGCTGCAGCCGCATATCTGATGACCATATTGTAGATGCCATTGTCATCTGGCGGCGAAGGCCTCGAAGGATACATTTCTATGGCCTCTTCCGGGCTTTCGGCATCGATGTCCTGCCAATCCAGGTCCTGCGCCGCCGAGGATGCCGACCCCAAACTTGTTTGCTGGTCTTCTTCGCCCTCTCTCTCATAATAGTATAGGCCCTCTACGTCTTGGTGTTCCTAGGGCTCCGGAGTTTCAGCGGGTCTTTGGCGTCGAACTCCTCTTCGACCTCGACGATCGTCGTCGGCTTAGACGAGATGGTGAACCGTTTCATCCGTTCGTCTAATTCCTTTTTCCTTTGCAGGATACTGTCCATTTCGGTCTTGAGCCTTCTCTTTTTTCTCTCCATCTCGGCAGCCTGTTTGGCGTCGAGGTTTTCGGCCGATCTCTTCGATATCGAAGCTGCCTTCGGGTCCTTTTCCTTAGGCGTTGAGCGTGCCTTTTCGGGGACGTGCTTCGACGACCTAGGCTTGTCTTGGGTTTTCGCCGACTGGGAGTCCTTTTCGAAGGATCCGCTGGGTTGTTTGTCCCTGGATGCAGCTACGTCCGTTGAATGTTTCGGCGCCAGTGCTCCTTTCAAGGACTTTGACTCTGTTTTTCGAGACTCTGATTTTCGAGAGTCTGTTGGGGTCTTAGGGGTCGACGTCTCTTACCTCCTTTGTAGTTTTCGTATCAGTGTAGTCATCTGGTCCCTCGGCGACGTTGTCCTCTTCCCCACTGGAGACGCCCAAGTCCCGGAGCGACGGAGGTTGACCTTGGCCTTGCATGTTGTAGTTGGCTCTCGTCTAGCTCTCTCTTATCCGGAGTGTCTTCGGGGTAAAAACCGAGCAGGCGTTGCAATCCTTGCTCTCGTGGTCGGCAGGCAGAGGTTGCAAACCGGATGCTGGTCCTTCTGCGCGTATTTGTGGTGGCAATTAAGGCAGATTTTCAAGGGTGTTTTGTCCATTCCTGCGCTCAGGGGGCCCCATCTATGCGCATTGTCCGTTGGACGTCGAAGTTTTTGATATTCTCCTCCTTCTTTGTCGTCCCGGTTCAGTGGTCTTGATTGCGAGATGTATTCTCCAATTTTTTCTGTGGTTTTCAGTTTTTTTCCTCTCCTTTTCTCCTAAAACTCTGGAACTTCTCGGTGACGATCCAGACCCAACAGCAGAAAAAAGAATCTGAAGATGGCGCCCAAAGGTGGGTAGCGTGCCAACGTAACAAGAAGGACACCAAATGGTGAGACGTTGACGCCCACCTGGGCTACGAAACAAAAAAAAAGGGGAAAAAAAACTACGATTCCGGACCCAACCACTAGACCGCTGAATAATGCACAGCATAGTGAATCCAGAAAGATTCACGCTGCAAGAATAACGTCATTGCGAGACCTATTGCATTGTAAATGCTTGTTTCAATTCCCTATCTGGAGGGACTGTAGGAAACGTTGTGTTTTGCAGCCGGCCTACCAGTCTTTCTGGTGAAAAATAGGTTGAAAGGAAATCAAAGTTTTCCGGCACAGAACTGTATCTGGCAATGCACTTAAGGTTTTTCAAGCTAAAGTGGGCTTTCCCAAGCCACCTTGATGCGCTCAAGTAGGGCATCATTCAAGAGAAGCGAGGCCTCTGATGCTACCAAAACTGGTTGAAGGATCTCAGTTAAAATATTTGCCTTGGTTTCTACTGTGGGCAAATGGCAGTCTAAGACTTCTGTCACCTCTACAACAGTGCATGAAACAATGCAACCTCTGGGGCAGCATTTTAGAAGTGGTGTCTGAAGTTGGAAGCGCCAGTAAGCTTACAGCATACCTGCTATCATTATGTTCTACAGGGTCTGGTATATGTAGAAGGTCCAAGTCGGACCAGGAATGCTCGCCCATCGCTTGCAAGGAGCATTGGTATGGCACTGACTGCTTGCAGGAGCTCCTTGTGCCTGGCCTACTGTGCTTGCCTCGGGCTTCCCTTCTGAATCTGAGGAGAACAGCTTTGATTGTAAGAGATGGTCTTGTGTGGTAAAGTAGGCGCTGTGAGTAATGTCTGCATCAGCACCAGGGTAACCGTTAGCAGTGGAGCAGGTAGGTGCCTCACCAGCAAAGGTCCTGTTCCTAGGGTAAAACCAGAAGGAGTGGGGGGCATTCTCTGGGACTGTGGGTTCTTATGGTGCAGGCAAAATGCCTGCAGAAATTCATAAGAAGACATGAACAGACCCGTAGGGTCTGAAGGCGACAAGAGGGAACCGCTACCTGCCTAAAAATACCATCATAATGTTGAGAAACTGAACTGGCACCTGGAGCTCAGGCTATGCAAGCTTACGTGCTGGTGTCGTGAATGGTATCCACAAATATACTACCACCCTGCATTTACACACTACTGATAAACAAGCATTTGCAATGCAATAGGTCTCGCATTAGGAAAGTTTGAGCTATTGGTATTGTAAATGACAATTTTCTTATTTATGTGTTGTTTTTGAAAATAGCGAAATGAATAGCTTTGTTATTTACAATGCCAATAGTTTTAACTTTAGCAAATGTGACACCTATAGCATTTGTAATGCAATATAAAAGTTATTGTAATTTATAATGGCAATAGCTTTTGTAAATAACTTTTGTAAAGATTATGTTCATTGTATTTTATTGTGGCGAAAATCCAAGAACAGAAGTGAAATATTAACATGTTTTTGTGACATTTGTAATAAAGCTTGAAACATTGAGAGAACATATTTGAACCAGTTGTTGAATTGTTGCACAGATTGATGCTGTGGTGGTGCTGAGTGATGTTCTTGTGTCGACGAGTGATGCTGTGGTAGCGCATAGTGATGTTGTGGTGCCTTTGAGTGATGTTGTGGTGCCTGTGAGTGATGCTGAATGATGCTATGGTGATGCGATAGATAGAGTGAGAGCGATAGATAAAGGGAGGGGGCGATAGATAGAGAGCGATAGATGGAGGGGGCGATAGATAGAGAGCGATAGATAGAGGGGGGATAGATAGAGAGCGATAGATAGACGGAGGGGGGCGATAGATAGATACCCACGCATACGGATCTGGCAGGCACGTGTTCTCCGACATCACTCCTAAAGTGTGGAACTATCTGCCACTACACATAACAGCCTACTGCTCACTTCTTGGGCCCGCAGGGCATGTTTCAGAAGAAGGAATTCACTTTTACTGTGAAGTGGCAGTACCCTGTGAGGGCATGTGTCAGCTGGGCAGTGCCAGCAGACATGTTAGAAGTTTTAGCAGGAACCAGGCCACAAAATATCCCGGCCACACCCAGCACGAGCTTCTGTTTCCAAATATAAAGAGAGAAATCCCGGGATGGCACGTGGCGCCATCTAGCGGCAGAGCCAGGTTATCTGCCTCAGCATTCAGAAACAGGGAAAGTTTCAAAATATAGAACTACATTTTGCAGCATGAGTGTCGGGCGCTTAAGGGTCGCTGACATAATAGCTTCCAGCCTCTCTCTTCTGACAGACCCAGCACCTCCCAAGGGGGGCGCATCTGAGGAAGGCGCTATACTTTTAATGGGCACGTACAGTACTTCACAGCGGGGACACTATGTAATAAACAGGTTATTACATGTATTTCTCGGGATGGCTGCAAAGTTTGCATTTTTTTAAATAGAACAACGCCTAAACTCCTTAGCGTGAAAATAAATGAAGTCAGGGAGGATCGTGGAGTACTAGACGGGCGTGCCACGCACCGAATGGGCGCCCCTGCATTGCTTGGACAGAGCGTGTCTCAGGGGGCGACTGTACTTTTAATAGGGCAGGACTGAGACGTTTGCCGAAATCAGGGAACATCTCTCTGTTCAATTCAAACGCTCACCCAGTCTCTGTCTGTCTCTCCCTCTCTCTCTCTCTTTCTGTCTCTCTCTCTTTCTCTCGCTCTATTTCTTTCTTTCTGTCTTTGTCCTTCTCTTTCTGTCTCTCAATCTCTCCTTTCTGCTCACTCAGGCATCATTTCTTTGGGGGGGGGAGGGGGAGGATATCCTTAAATTAAGCGCTGCCTGGACTACAAGGGTAGAATGGGGTTTCTAAAAGTCCCAGGATACTTGCGTTTTCAGGTAAATGATTTAGGTTAGAAGTCTGGGGCTCACCAGCTGCAGCAGGAGGCCTCTCGTCTGCGAGTTGACAGCCGCTTCTAAAACTTATTCTACGTCATGTGATAGCTTTTGTGCAAGCACAGCGCCAAAGTCCAATAAAGAGCTGCATTTGAAGAAGAAAAAAAACAGTCAGAAGATCTGTGGAAAGCAGGGTCGTGATTGGGCGGGAGCCTTTGTGGGACCTACAGGTGATGCGAATGCATCGAGTCGGATGAAGAGTCCTCGCACGCTCGCCAGCCTCTTAGGAGGTCCCACTTTTTATTAAGGAAGTTCTCCACAAATTGACAAACATGCACGCTTTAAAGTGCCACACTGCAGGCTTCAAAGTGCCACACTGCAGGCTTTAAAGTGCCACACTGCAGGCTAATTTGAACTTGTCAGTGTTTCATTTCCCTCTTTTATGCTGGCTTGGCTGGTTGTATTTTATCATGCTGAGTTGAATTTCTTTGTTTATTAGTTTCTGGAAATGTGACGTTCTTTCGTTGTTTTGCCATCTAAGCAACAGTGTAGCTCATTTATGACACTAAGCGTAGCATCGAGGCGCTGCAGTTCGTGGGTACCATTCCACGCAGCTCGGCGCTTTTCAGGCGACCCCCGTGACAAGTAAAGAAGCCTAGATATGTTGTGTTACGAAGAAGAGAAAGAGCGAGCAGCGCAGGAAGAAAAAGAAAGTGTTAAAAAGTAATTGTATGAAAAGAACTGAAATATGAAACAAGGAGGAAATTTAAGCAGACCAGTAAATAGCCAAAACGTGACTGCCAATATTGAAAGTTGGCACATGCCACTTCTCCGAAACACTCAGATCACAAGTCCTGAACACCCAAGAGCCTGAGGCAGGAGAACATACGCAATAATCACAACACACTCTCGTGCACACATAAAGAGGACTCCAGCGCAAAACACAACCAGCAACACAGAACAGAAACAGTAAGCAGCCCGGGCTGAGTGAGAGGGCGGGGGCTGCCCGCGCATGCGCGCTCCGAGCCCCGGCGCCAAAGCGGAGTGCGGCATCTGAAGTCCCAGGTCCCAGGAGGGGGCCCGGGTGAAGACCAGCGCTGCGGAGGAGACACGGACACGCCGAAAGAGCCCGAGGGGGGGGGAGGGAGGAGGAGGAGGAGGAGGAGGAGGAGGAGGAGGAGGAGGAGGAGGAGGTGGTGGGGTGGGGGGGTGGGGGTGGTGGGGGTGGGGGGGTGGGGGTGGTGGGGGTGGTGGGGGTGGGGGGGTGGGGGGGTGGGGGGGTGGGGGGGTTGGGGGGTGGGGGGGTGGGGGTGAGGGTGGTGGGGGTGGTGGGGGTGGGGGTGGGGGTCGGGTGGGGGGGTCGGGGTGGGGGGGTCGGGGTGGGGTGGTGGGGGTGTACGCGCGTGTGTCTGTGTGTGTTCGAGTGTGTGTGTCTGTGCGTGTATCTGTCTGTGTGCGCGTGGGTCTGTTTAAGGGGGGGTGCGTGTGTGTATGCAGTGTGTGTGTGCCTGTGTATGTGCGTATGCGTGAGTGTGGCTGTGTGAGTGTGTTTGCGCATGGGAATATGAGGCACGAGAGGGGCATGGCGCCGTGCGCGCCCACAAGGTCAAATCTGCGCTCGTGCACCTCTCGTGTCTACATTCCCAAATACGGCTGACAATAGGTCTAGAAGCAGACAGCAATCAATGCTTCGCATTGAATGCAGGTCTGCTCGACCTAAAAAGGCACCCTACAGGGGCGGCTGAACCTAGCGTCCAAACCACAAAAGGACAAACCAAGGACTATTCGAACAAAATATTGAATCTGCATGGTACTTGGTTTGATCTGCTTTGGTTGCAGGCACTAAGCCCAGCCACAAAAATGAGGTTACCTTTTTTTACTGGAAGAAGTGTGGGAACCCTGGGCCTTTCCTATCACCGAAAGGAGTCACCTAACCTCGTGACTAGGAAAGACGTCTTCGAAGAAAAACAACTTGCAAACATCAGGACCCAACACTAGATGGCAGGAGTATGCAAAGCATGTGCATCTACAGCACATATAACTCAAACAAAGTGTTATTTCAACCAATGTTTAAGGTTGGGTGGTCATTCTGGGTAAGAAAAAGTTGTGAGATCCATGAAAGTCACATCACTTTGAACTGTCCTAGGTGTCTAGTTTTCAAAAATGACTGCATTTAGTAGATTTCAATGGGTGGAGGCCGATCCTGACCCCAAATAATACTGCTACCGTCATTGACAAATAGGATCAATTTTCAAGACGAAATGTTGATGTCTCCATGAGGCCTTTAGATGCTTCAACTGTCACAAACGCTATGCTCAGACCAAATTTATAGGGAGAAGTGTGTGAAAACTGAACAGTAGAACATTAGTTACCAACTGCATTTCTCTACTGTTTTGGTTTCCAAATTTAAGCCAGTGTGCAAGAAAGGACGCATTTTGCACAATACCCACCAAATTACTTGATAGCATGGGTCACCCTAAATCAGGCACTGTACTAATAACCGCAATTCTTAAACTCTATATCTAAGGAACATTTTGATACTGCGTAGATTCCCTTAAATTGTTATTCATTATCTTTCGAAAATATGAATTGCTGCAATGTAGCTACTCAATGAAAAAACATAATAAACTGGAGCTCAGTCATTAACAGCCAACAAACACTTTGAATATCTGAGATTAGATAGGTCTGATTAACAGTATATTGCTTCTGTAAATCAGCAAGTGGGCCAGAAAGTTACGTATGAAAATGTCAACCATTTTCCTTTTTTTAATTTTTTTATTATTATTTTCGATTTCAGTGATTAGCTTCTGTGGTAAAACTGAGTAGGCTACACAAATAACCCCTTGCTGAATTTGGAATCATGTCTGTTTTTAAGCAATACGCCTGGATACCCTCATGGGTGATTAGATGCGCTTTATAAATCCTGCTTAATAAACTGATTGAAATGTATAGCTTTACATGTCCACCCATGATTTTCACTGGCGTTTCCTCCACAAACAAGTATGTTGAAACCCCAAAATGTAGTAAAAAATTAACTACCTAGTCTGTCCTGAAAGCTAGGAAGACGGTGATCTTAGCACAAAAAAAAACCAAAACACAAGCTTATCCTGCACAGCACTCCCCCCACCCTGTTTTTCCAAGAAAATAACTGCTATATTTTGTTATATTATAATACAATATTATATTTATAGTAAGTTCAGGTTTAAGTGTAAAGTACCCCAAAAAGCAAATAAAACTGCAAGCACTCGGACAGGTAAATCTTCAACAGCCAAGGGGTTAAGAAGCTGAAACAGTGCCTAGCATGTGCTTTACATTCCACAACGCTGCCTTTGGTTACAGTACTCTGTGCAAATTGGCCAAATGTTCTCCCATCTCAAAACATGGCTATTTCAGCAGAACTGAGTTTCCTCCTTTTTGCAATATCTTCTCAGCACCAGGACACCAGCTGTTAGGGTAGCACTCCGCCTTTACACATCTCAAATTAAATAAATAAAAATGAAACACAATTACAGTACCTGATACAACCGTTCCCAATGAAACAAAGAGCCTTTATCATTGGTTGGTCATGTTAAACTGAGGCCTAGTGTATTGCACTGACGTTTCTGTGAGACCATCATTAGACAAAAAGTAATTTAATTACAGGTATGTACAGAATTACAGTTATCAAAATATACAACCCCTTTTAAGAAGGCCTAACAAGGATTCTCAGAGCAATTCTTCTGTCACCAGGGCTTGTCAGTATGGGCAACTAACACCAAACCCCTTGACAATGACAACCTGTGAAATTCCATTTAACAAAACACCTTTCTTCAGGCTTTAAAACAACCCAATGCCAATACTCCCTTTCAAGGCAAATTAATTTTAAGATAGGGTTTTCCCAATATAGAAGTCAGACCTGTTGTCTTTGTCATAACTTTTCATAATAAATAGATCAAACTTTGAATTCAGACCTAACTTCCCCTGCTGAAAAGCCTATAGCCTTCACGACTGGCCTATCATTTTAATCAACTAAGACCTACTGTATTAAGAATAGGCTTTCGCCCAAGGCAGATGATCAGAAATGCAGTCATAAAATGTATCATATAAACACAATTACAATGTGCAACACAATATACAACCCCCTAAGAGTGCCTAAATAGGATAATCAAAATGCAAATCCTCGAACCTCAGGGCTGGACAGAGGAGATCGGCAAAACAAAAATACTTACAGACAGCAGCAATCTGTGATGTGTATCTGACAATTAGTCCTACTTCCTTTGCAAAACTAAGCATTTCATATTAATAACCTTGATAATTAGTTTCTCATCATAACCAACTTTGCCGTAAGCACTTTTTCGGCACATGCACACACTGTCAGGCCAATAACATATTGTACTCAAGAATGAACGAACATCTTTATTGTTTTAGTAACTTAGGACCATAATTTTACAATAAACAATTTTTAAACGGAAAAGAAAAATGGCCCCTGTATGAGCACCAATGTTAGCCATGACAATTAAGGCTGTGCAGTAAATGGGACGGTCGTAATACGGGTTGTGTTTAAAAGTCTAAACATCCAACGGCGTCCTGATCTTTCTTGGACCGTGAGTAAAGCAGATAAAGTGCAAAGTGCTGGAGTTGGTATACCCGTCGGGGGGGGGGGGGGAGGGGGGGGGGCTTGGGGGAGGGGAGAGGACAAAGGGGTTGGGGGTCAGAGTGGAACTTCAAGTGTCTTGACGTATTTGCCACACCTCACCAGGGTTTGTGTCAGCGTGGGAGAAGCACAGTGCTGATGCCTCCAGGCATGAGTAGCTGTCCATTTTTAGATTAAGTGGTTTAATGAGAGATCTTCTGTGGGCATCAAGCGTGGGAGAACAGCACAGAAGGTGGAGCCATGACTTGGTTTTGTGGCTGCACAGTCTGCAGGCACCCTCCTTACCCAGTGGAGCCCATTGGTTGAAATCAGCCACTTGTAGGCAGGCCTAGCAGGCACATAAACAAGATATCTCTACGGACCGGAATGTTTAGGCTGTCTGAGAGGTATGGTTGTAACTTCCTCGGTAGATAGGAATCGTTGAGGGGGGATAAGATAGTTGAGGAGTTTAAGGAACGATGTGAGGTTAGTTTCAGCTGCCATGATGGCGCTTTTCCAGGCTGTTTAGGGAATAACATTCAATTTTAGCGCAGTGTCTCCGATTTGCAGTGAGATTGCAGCTTTTTTGAATGTGTCTGTGCCAGGGATTCCCTTGGCTCTCTAATGTTTCTTTTAGGCAAGCTTTAAGAGTGTTTTCTGGAGCTTTTAGGACACTCATGTAGAATTTCAGGGTGTCAGCCTCGCAGGTGAGCAACTGTTTTGGAAGGCCCAGCTCCAGCCATAATCTAGCCTTATGTATGTATCTGGGGAGTTGGAATACTAGCTTATAGGCACAGCATTGAGTGGCGTCTAGGCTTGCCGCACAAGCCTCTGGGAAGGCCTGCCACCTTAGTGTAGAGCCGGGAGAGGGGCTTCCATAACCTTTAGTATGGGGGCAGCTGAGGCACTGTTTAATGTCTTACTGAGACAGATTAGGCTGTATGTAATGGCTCCAGCTTTCTTTTTCAAGGCGGCAAGGTGGACCGAGGGTCTAGAGGACTCATTAAACTATGCTTCAGACCCCAATAACTATCGGCCCATAGCCCGGCTACCATTACCGGCTAAAATAATCGATAAAATTATGAATTCCCAGCTTACCCAATTCAGTAATGAAAATGACTTGCTGGATTCCTCACAGTTTGGTTTTCGGCGTGAACATAGCACCGAAACAGCACTTTTCAAAGCTATGGAAGAGATCAGGGCGGTAATGGATCGGGGTGGCACAGCGTTACTGATACTCCTCGATCTATCGCCCACCTTTGATATGGTTGACAATTCTCTCTTGCATGAGCGGCTGAAGAGATTAGGGGTCGGGGGTTCAGCATTGGCCCTGTTGTCCGACTTTCTTAAAGATAGGAGGCTTACGTTCGCGGTCGACGCATTCCACTCTGATTCTTACACCCTTCCTTGTGGAGTGCCTCAGGGCTCCTCGCTGAGCCCATCACTCTTCAATGTGTATGTTTCGGAGCTGGCCCCACTATTTCAGAGTTTTACTTTCAGCCTCACATCTTACGCTGACGATACTCAGATAGTGGTAACAGCATACAAAAATGAGACCCCCCCATCCTACAATTCCAAAATTGTATCCGTACCGTTAATCAATGGATGAATACACATTGCCTTAAACTAAACTCTGACAAAACAGAGATTCTGATCTTTGGCAATTTACTACCGAGCTGGGGCAACCTTTGGTGGCCAGCGGAGATGAGTGAGCCCCCTAAACCAACGGTAAAAGCTAAGAATCTGGGGGTGTGGCTGGATCACAAACTTTCTCTTATCCAACACACTAATGCAACAGTTTCGGCCAGTCACTTTCTCATTAAAAAGGTAGGTAAGATCCTTCCATACCTTCCGGGAGAAACGGTAGTGACATCCTTAATCCAGTCAAAACTTGAAACGCACAGAAACAATGCGTGAAAAAACTGCAAAGTGTACAGAATTCAGTGGCACGGCTACTAGCTAACATCCCTAGGAACAACTCAGTCACCGCTGAAATTCGAAGCTGCATTGGCTCCCAGTGGAGCAACGGATTAAATTCAAGGCGCTTTTTCTAGCCTACAAAGCCTGGAGCCAAAAGGGTCCGGTCTTTCTGCAGAATCTGTTCACTTGGTACGAACCTACCAGACTACTTCGTTCCTCTGGCACTAAACTTCTGCGGGTGCCAAAAATCCGCACCTTACAATGGGGCGGCCGTAGCTTCCAGTTCTACACCACCAAGCTCTGGAACTCTCTTCCACTTGAGCTCAGAAAAGGCCTGAAAACCTGGCTGTTCCAAAACGAGTTGTCATTACAGACCCACGCTGTCCATAGCGCCAAGACACCTCCGGGTATACATGCGCTTTATAAATCAAAATAAAATAACATAACATGCTCCAGGTAGTTGTACTTAGTAGTGTTTTGATAGTGGCGGCTCCCAAACTCCAGGTTAGGAGTTTCTTTTTTCTACAGTGGCCAAAAGATTAGGACCTTGGTCATGTCATGGTTGATTTTAAGTGAGGTATCTATTGTTATTTGCACTTGTAGAGCGCACAGATATACCGAGGAGTGTCCCGGGGAGAGCCTGGAGAAAGGGAAGCCAAGCACAGACACGTGAAGATTTGTTTAAATAAAAACAAAATAGGTCTTCAGTTATTTTTTTTTTATTGAGAGAAGTCTTGAATATCTTGAATACTGCGAAGAGCCAACCGGAGTGAATTCCAGGCTGAGGTGGCTCTGACAGCAAGAGAGCTGCCTCCCACTCTGGTGAGACTGAAGCGAGGAGTATGAGCCAGGAACTGAGAATAATGACCGAAGATGTCTGGCAGGGACATAGAACCGGAACCTCTTCCATAGATAGGAGGGACCGCAGTCGTTCAATGCCTGATGGACCAGGGCCAGGGCTTTAAATTTGACTCGGTTAGCCACAGGTAGCCAGTGAAGGGATCGCAAGTGCTGTCTAGTACTGCTTCTCATCAGTATGTTAAATGCAAGTCTTTAATTTATTAATAAGATAACCCGGCTGGGATAACCCGGCTGGCCGGCGTACAAAGCATTGGCGTAATCGAGCCGCGAAAGAATCAAGACCCTGGTCACTGTTTCCTTAGCTGCTCTGGGAAGAAGAGGGAGGAATTCCCTAAGGGATTTAAGAGCCCCAAAGCAGTTCCCCGCTAGCTTCTTAATCTGGGTGGTTAAGGAAAGATTCTCCTCGAGCCAGACTCCCAGATTTTTTTGCGGGTTGCCCGCTGCGGCTGGCAAAGGAAAATCCGCTGGCCATCGAGTTTCTCTGAACTGGGAAGGAAAGGTCCCATAGAGAAGAATTTCAGACTTACCCTCATTACACCTGAGCTGTGCTGAGGAAAGCCAATTTTGGGACAGTAGCGGGGAGCAGTCAGATTTTCCCCAGGTAAACAGTAGCTGAGTGTGGTCAGCATAAGCTATAATTTTGGCTCCCAGCTCTTCAGCTAAATGGATCAGAGCAGTGACATATTAATTCAAGAGAAGGGGACTCAGGGAAGACCCCTGTGGCCACCTCCTGAGGTGAGGAGAAGAACGGAGGGAGCCAAACTTGTTGGGTGAGCCCTTCCAGGAAGGATTTAAGCCAGCTCAAGGCATCATTGTATTCCTGCAGCTTGCTCAAGGCATGTTTGAATCCAATTATGGTGTGGTCCATTATGACGATATCGTCAGCATATTGTAAAACGTGCAGCTTTGAGTGGCCCGGTTGTGGTGAAAGCATGCAGCTGGGCTTCAGGTATCGTCTAGGTCAGATGTGTACAGGTTATAAAGGAGGAGGCAGAGGACACATCCTTGCTTCAGGCCATTGTAGGTTGCAATTTTTGAATTTACGATGATGGTGCTACCTGTACCAATGTGTTTGAGTGCATGGAGACAATGGCTCCGAGCAGCTGCCAGGGTACCCCCCCCCCCACCCCCCAATGTGTTTAGTTCTTTCCAGAGGGTGTTGCGGACTACCTTATTAAAAGCAGCACTATAGTCGATAAAACAGTAGTAGAGAGGAGGTTGGCTTTTTTGGGCTGTTTGGTGACTCAAGATGGCAAGTGCTGTGATGTTGTCGATTGCATAGGCAGCCGCGCAAAACCCAGTTTGGAAGTAGAGTAAGATGTTATTTCCTGCAACCCATTCTTCTAGTAATTTAAGAAGTGACAGAGCATAGACTTAGGCCTCTAGATCCAACAGGGCTATGAGTAGGTAGAAGAAATGGTCGGGTCTCCTTTTTTTAAAATTAGGCATCGGGTGGAGCTTCTCCATTAGTCCAGGATCTGTGTTGTGGTGCAGACTTGATTAAAAAGGGGAGTTAACGCTTTGGCCCATTCCTCCTGGGCACAGTTAAATATGCTTGCTAAAAGCAATTGGAGGTTGGAGTTCTGTCATTTTCAAATGTTTAAATATTTGCGGACCTGGGCCGGTGTGACCTGGGCTCGAGTTTCCCTAGGCATGGAATATTTTGTCCCCCAGCTAAAAGCTTTGCTTATGCCTGAAGGAAAACTACTGTATTGTGTTTTGACGTGTCGCACCTCGGATTCTTCTGGGACTAAGAAAATGTTTTGATGTAGTTCTAGAAGTTGGCCAGGCTTTTCTCTTATAACATTTGATCTATTTTTAGTGTGCTTCTTTGCTTCCCAAGTAGTTTTTTGTGCGATTTGCATAAGTTGGCAATGTTTTTAGTGAAGAGTGCTGTGGTATTTAGTTTATGAGCACAGATTGCCCTCCTTACTGCTCTTTGTGCAATGACAATGCCCCCGCTGAATGGCTTTAGGAGCAGGTTCTTGGTGGGTTGCTGTGAGGCACCAGGTCCCACCAGGCAGTCTCGTAGCTTCGTCCCATCTGCGATAAGATTTCCCTAGGGGATTGTTAAATTCCAAGATTACATCTTACAGCCACTTGACCACCTAGGGAGCGTGAAGATTGCCCCACTTCTGTGATGCTGGAACCGTTGGGGCATGTGGCTTGAGTGTTATAGTCAGGGGATTGTGGGTGCTTTCAGTGTAATCAGGGATCTCCAGTTTAACCAGGTGGTACCCCAATGGAGTCGACAGGAAGAAGTAGTCTCTGGTTGAGATACCTTTGAATGTAGTGGGGAATTGAAAGTGGTGATCTTGTAAGTGAAAGATTTGTTCAGCTGAACATATATTTTAGTTAGACAGAGTATTCATAGTTTCCTGTTTTTATGAGCGGAGTTGTAGGCACTACAAAGTCCCCTGATGTTGAAGTCTCCCACAAGCAAGGTTTCCAGTGTGGCGAACTCTAGCAGGAGGTCTTTCAGACTATCATGAAGGTGTTTGGTGGCAGACAGTTTAGATGTTTTAGTTACGTTGTGATAGCAATTTATTAGAAGTAGGTGGAGTTTTTTGTGTTGGTAGAGCTCCCGGAAATTAGAGCTGCTTGCCAGGCTGCGAATTTACAGTTATGGGGTACAGCCTTAATCTTGCAGAAGTGTTTGATAAATATTGAGAGGCCCACTGATAGACGCCCAAAAGAATTTCTGCGTTTAGCTGTTTGAAAAGCATGTAATAGCCAAATAAAACGGATGGATTTAGAGCCAGTCTCATGTAGGGAGATAATATTAATTTTGTTCAAATAGGTCAGCACAGGTTGACCTGAGCCCCGTCATGTTTGAGAAGTGATTGTGAGTTTGAAGCATGTCTGTGAAGGGTAAACGTGGGGTCGACCTTGGGGGTTCCAGTTAGGAGCAGATCTCTGTGGTCCCTTGGTGGGGGTTGTCCGACAGGCACCACTTGTTGGTATTTGTTGTGCAACTCACCAGTCGTTGGTTATTGGCGCATGAGACTTTGATGGTATTTTCGACTTTTGAAGTACTAGGTAGCCAGTCGTGGGTGGTTCCCCAAGTCCACCTCAGCACTGTCTTGTGAGGCCTTGCTTTGTCCTTCTGTAGCAGCATGTGCAGATGTTTCTGCGGGTGAGGTGTCAGAAGCTTGATGACACAGCCCTCGGAGGTTCTTGCTTCACCAAGTAGGCAATCCCTTAAGATCATTCTTGGCCATGTGGTGGTAGTGGACTCAGAAGCCCCTTTGTCAGGAATTAGAGCAAACTTCACTGATGTTAAGTTGGAGGAGGTTATCTCCGCGAGGACCGGGAAGTCTTTGAATAGGCGCAGTAAACTGTTCCTGTTGAGGATGTTGTGCACACCCTTGTGGGTGTAGTGCGGAATCAAAACCAGTTCTTGCTGTTCCAGGGTGCTTGGTCTAGGAGGCTTGCCTGGTCCTAAAGATAGGAGTTGTGGGACCTGCGGAGGTTGGGGGAGTTGGGGTCTGAGATCTAATGGGAAACAGTTCTACCCGATTGGTCTTTGGCAGTCATGCACCTGGGCTTGAAATTGCCCTAATAGGGTTGGTTGGGGCATATCAGTTGTGTTCAAGTGTCTTCCCGCCGGAGCGTAGTCATTTGATGATAGCAAATTAACCCAGTGGCCGTTTTGAATGATGCTAGGAGGAATCGGGGTGTCAGAACCAGGAGCCCGGGATCTCTGTGTTAGTATTGTTGTTTGTTTTTAGGTGCCACTGCTGTGGGAGGGGATCCCCTGAATACTGTGAATTGGTGTCTGGTTTAATGGGCCCGTTGGTCCTTTGTGTGGACTGTGGACGCCGTAAATTGATTGTATAGTATACTTGCCTCGGAAATGAATATAGGAGGTTCTGCAGCCCTATGTTTTAGGTCAGGTGCCTTGGGGGCCTCTTGCTAAATGTTTTTTTTTTTTTGAGGCAGCGGCATTTTTTGGGCAGTGACTCCCTTGTACTCTGTGCTCTCTGTCTTTGATTTCAGATTCAAGCTGAAGATTGGGAAAGGCTTTGGAGACCCCTCTTCCTGGTCTGACTTCTTGGCGACCCCTGACCCTAAGAACCAGGATCTCAATTTTTCGAGACATTGCTTTTTAGACTGTTTTTTAGCTTCTTTTTTTCGCTTCTAGGTGAAGTTGGTTTTGTTGGGGGGCGGGGGGATTGAGGGGGTCCCTTTTTGGAGCTTGTTAGTCTTCCTTCATTAGGCTTCGGGCAGTGGGACTGCTGCTGCGATTGTGAGACAGTGTTTCTGCGCCCAATGTTTCCTGGGAAGGTGCTATTGGCTGGCGGGGTAAGTTTACTTTTTTGTAGCAGGGTCAAGGTCCTTTTTTGGGGTAGGAGTGGCTCCCCTTGGAAATGCTAGAGTGGCACTGTTTTTATTGATAGGCGTCAAAGCAGAAGATATCCTCTGTTGTGGGATTCCTGGCCCGGTAAGTGTTGCTCTTAACGCAGACGACGAGCGAGCTTAGTCATACTGGAAGAGACAAAAGTTTGTTGAGCAATGGGGGGCATGGGCATATTTTATTGGCTTCAGATTGTCCCAGTGCATTTCTCCATGGAGGTAAGCACGGAGCCCAGATTAGCTAAGGTTGTGGCCATAGTTTGGGTTAGGTCAATCTGGAGTTCCATCTTCTGTGATTGCCATAGAAGTGCGCTGGCGATGGTATCTTGCTTAATGTGCAGAGAGGTCAGTGAAACTGAGGAGGGGCTCAAAGAGCCTAAGATGAGACTTCCATCTCTGCTTGTGCCATTCTGCTGGGGCTAATACGGAGCTTCCTGCAAAGTCCCAATGTTTGGGTCAGGGAGGCTTCAATGCTGGCTTGCAATGTGGCTAAGAACTTATCCGATAGATTCACTAGCTCTGGGGTGTTTACCCTCCTTTTCCTCTGTCTGGGTGTAAGTTGACTAGGGTAAGTTGCTGTCCAGATGGGGGTCCCTTCAGTCTCTCCCGGGGACTTAAAGGAGAAAAGGGGCTGATTGCATGTGTGTGCACCTGGGCTATTGCTGATGTTAACAAGCATAACTTTCGGCTGCTTGTGATTTTCAACGACCCACGACCCTCCCAAACAGGGAGAATAATTGCCTCCTTTAATGTCTAGGGTTCCTGTTACGTTGTCCTGGATCAGAGTTAGCTTCTCAGGGGTGGTATGAGGCTGTTGAGGAGGCTCGGGATACCCCAAAACGGCCTGTTGGTTTGAATGCGGCAAGGTGTGTCGAGTGATGGCCCTGCCTGGAGGTCTATATAAGGAGCTTGTGGCCTTGTCTGGTGCCAGTGGGTTTGATTGGGGTGGAGAGGGTGAATGTGGGCTTCCCTGAAGTGCGACCTTGCTGAAATATTCACTGGTCAGCCCCTGCGATGACTGAACTTCTTGCTCACCTGGCGTGGAGAGAGGATGATGGAGTGTGTGTCTCCAGCCCTGAGGGTATGACAGCTGGAGAGATGTCTACTCACAGAATGGTGCCCTTCCTCTGAGGCGGTATTTTTCTTTTGGGTGAGGTAGGTAACGGCGCTGATGCCGCCCTTGGGGTTCCTGCGGAGGTTTAAGAGGGAGTGACTTGGTTTACGAGCACACCAGTGCTGGTGCTGCGGAGTAAAAGTGCTGGGCTTCCGGGATAGACTGTCCCTCTGGGTTTCCTGCCTTGTCCCACTGGTTGCTCCTGTTTCTCCTAGGCCTTCTGCCTCTGATGGATGGGACCACTTGAGGTCTCCCAGGGCTGGTTGGAGATTCTTAGAGCTGGGGCAGCCAGTCCGGTGGGTGGACAGGGCCGGAACTGCTTGTGGTGAGGTGAAGTGTGTGGAGTGGTGTGTGCCCAGGCTCCCCCAGTGGGTGTCAACTGGTTGCCTGCGCCGCACCACCAGGCCGTTCAGCACCTAGCCGCACCTGCGGCCTCCTTGCTTACCGCGAGACGTGCACACCAGGGTCTGCCGTTTATCGAATTCCTGCGGGTGCAGGAACCGGGCCCTGGAATCTGCTAGAAGTTGCTGCTACGATGCAGTTGTCAGATCTGTCAGTTTTTGCTGCCTCAATGTAGCAGGGGCTGTGCGGCAGGGCTTAAAGAAACGCTATGGCAGGCGATAAGGCATGGGCGCGATGGTGCAATGGTGCTGCAGTGGTAAGATAAGGCGAAGAGAAGGGAAGCGACCGGCGCCAGCAAGGGGGCCCACCCGTCCGCTAATAAGCCACACCGGCCTAATGCTGGCTGCTTCTGTTTGTGGCGGGTTGTCACCCCAGAAGCCTGGCCTGGCTGTCTACCATCACGCTCTGGTGCTGGCGTCTGGCATCCACCATTGACGGTGGGCAGCAGGTTAGATGTTTTTTTGGTTTTTTTGCCTTCACATAATTTTTTAATACATTTTATAAAGCAATCACTGCTCAAATATGTACTCTTAGATCTGCAAGATCCAAGCATGGTCAATAAATTAAGAAACAGGTTAGATGGGGTAATAATTACTAACAAACGAGATCTGTGTAACTTGCTATGGATTCAAGTGGTGCACAAAGAACACACTATTGTAATGATAAAAAATTGGTTTAGTCTCTTTTACCATGAAATTATAGTGTGTACTAAATAAGCCTGTAAGGCAAAACAGATTCTCGTGTTGAGTAGGACATATGACTGCTTGGCCTCGTGAAAATAACAAGCAATGTCTTGGCCCCAAACATGAATTGATTATTTGGGGATTTCCACTTCTTTTTCTTGTTTTTTTAATATCTTTTTATTAACAGTTCAGAAAACAGTGGTGGGCGTTATAGTCAGACAATTCAATACTTACAGTTGTACCTTAGGAAATCAAAGCATACAGGTCGTGTATATTTTAAAATACTCATTGCAGTTCAACACTAGACATTCCATAATGAGAGTGGTTTGTCAACCGGGGTAATCTGGGGGGTTCGCATTATGTGCCCCCTGTATTCGTTCCATTTCGACCATACCTCAGCCCATTTCCGGGGGCACCCCCTAGCTACATACACTGTCTTCTCCTGGAGCATGCACCAGTCCATGTCCGTTTTCCATGAGCCCAGTTTCGGAGGCCCCACTACCCCCCAGAGCCTAGCGATGTTTCTCTTTGCAATTGCAAATCCCAGCGTGGCCCAGATCCTCCCACGGGGTGACAGGTCTGTGGGCTCCCAAATGTTCAGTAGGCACCTCTTTGCCTCAACACGAAGCTCCACATCCCACACCTCCTGCATGCATCTATGTATGTATCCGTTTGCAATAAAGCTGGAGCACCTGGCATTCCCATAGTATGTGGAAGAATGTCCCCACCTCTCCACATCACCTCCTGCATAGCCCATCCTCACTGCGGCCCATTTACCGCAGCCTAGTCCCTGAGATGTAGACTCGGTGGAGAATTTTAAGCTGAATCAGCCTAAGTCTGGCTGATATTGCTACTTCCTTAGGGGACGATAGCGCACTCCTCCTCATCTATTTCTAACCCATCAGCCTCCCATTTCCCTTTAAGGTTCTGCAATAAATCTGGGGAGTTATTAATAGTTTTTTTGTATGTGAGTGAAATGGCATGTTCGGGAAGATGGCCGTCGAGTAGTCTGTCTTCCAGGGGTGAGGAGTCCGGTGGCAAGGTCTCTGGGGGAATATTGGATTGCAGGGAGTGTCTGACCTGTAAATATCGGAAATATTCTCTTTGGGCAAGCTCATACGTGTGTTGGAGTGAGGCAAAGGACAACACCCTCTGGGCCCCATAAGTCTTTTATATGGGAGATCCCGATTAAGTCCCAGTTGCGGAACCCTTTGGTACGACTCAGAGTACCCAATCTTTCTGAGACCCCTAGCGGGGTTGCCATAGTGAGAGTGTCGGCCCATCCCAATTTATGCTGCACTATGTGCCATAGTTGAACTGAGTGCTTGGTGGGCCCGGTAGGAGGGTACCTGCTAGGTTTGGAGTATAGCGCCGCCTCAAAATTCCCACCCGGTAGGAGCCACCGGTCCATTCCATATCCCGGATCGTTGCCGTCGCAGTACGTGCCCAGATTGATGGCCGAAAGATGCGCAGCCCAGTAGTACTTCCGATGTCCGGGAGCGCAATACCTTCGTCGAACCATCCCAGAGTAAGCTTCTGAAGGGAAATACGGGGCGCCCCGGACCATAGTAGCTCTCTCAGTGTGGTTTCCATAGACGCACAGTAGGACTGTGGAACCAGGTCAGGATAATTCTGAAGGGCGTATAAAAATCTCGGTAGCGCCATCATTTTAAAGAGTGATACCTCTCCTAGTAGGGACAGCGGGAGCTTCCGCCATGAGGCAGACCCTTTTGAGCCGCTGTATAGGCGGCAGGAGATTCTTCTCATATCTGGTGGCCTTGTCTTTAGAGATAAAGATCCCCAGGTATTTAAACCCCTCTGTAGCCACCTTAATCGGGCAGTTCCGGGGGATTACCGAAGGGTCTCCATGAAGAACATACAATAAGGACTTGCCCCAATTAATACCATACCCTGAGTTCCTTCCGAAGCTAGCGAAGATGTCCATAGCCACTATAAGGGACTTTCGGGGTCTCGTGAGATAGAGAAGGAGGTCGTCCGCGTAAAGCGATATCCTATCCTCCCAACCCTCGGTCCACCTGAGCCCCCTCAAGGAGAGGTCCTGTCTTATCCAGGCAGCGAGTGGTTCCAGAGACAGGGCAAAAAGCAAGGGTGAAAGGGAACACCCCTGTCGTGTCCCTCTCTCCAAAGCAAAGACCTCAGACATGTTGTTGTTAACCGTTACCTGGGCTAAGGGCTCAGAATAGAGGAGACGCACCCACCCGAGGAACTCGGACCCGAAGCCCAGTTTATGGAGGACTGCCATCATATAGGGCCATTCTAGAGTATCGAATGCCATAGCGGCATCAAGTGAAACCACAACTGCATCTTCCTGGATATTCTGGCATCTCCCCAGCACTCCGTGTAGACGACGGAGGTTGAGCGCCGTATTGCGATGGGGCATAAAGCCAGACTGGTCCGGATGGACCAGTGTCGGCAGGACTGGCTTGAGCCTATTGGCCAATACCTTGGCTAGGATCTTGGGCTTTCAATTTAGCAAAGATATAAGCCTCTAAGAGGCACATGAGTCTTTCGGTTTTCCGTCCTTGGGGATGGCCACAATGGTGGCTATACGCTGGTCTCGCGGTCGCATACCCCTCTCCCTGCTTTCCTCAAACGTCTGCTTCACATATGGGCTGAGGCCGTCAGGTTTTAGCTTATAGAGTTCAATAGGCAATCCGTTAGGTCCCAGGGCTTTTCCTGAACGGAGATCCCGGATGGCTTGGCCCAGCTCCTCGGTTGTGAGCGGCGCCTCCAAGGTCTCCCGTTCTGCCTCCGAGAGGGTAGGCAGTTGGATGTCAGTCAGCAAGTCTACAGAGTCCTCCTCAGGTCGGTCAGACCCTCTACTATAGACCTTTTGGTAGTGCAACGCAAACTCCCTGACAATATCACGAGGTTCTGTGACCACGGCCCCTGACTCAGTCCTGAGCTCCGTCACCACTTTCTGTAACTGTTGTTTTTTGTCTAGCTATGATATGAGCTTGCCCGCCTTATCTCCCTGGTCGTATATCCTGCCCTCTCTATCTCTAATTAAATTTTTGGCGGCATCAGTGGCCAGTGCCTTATATTCCGCCCCTTTGAGTTGCATCTGGTGGGTTGTCTCTGGATCGCCATTGGTCAGTGCCGCAGCCTCCAGCTCCTGGAGATCTCTCTCCATTTTGACCATTTGCGCCTCCCGCTCCTTGCGACGGACGGCAATCGCTGAGATGGCCTCCCCTCTCAGTACGGTCTTGAAAGCCTCCCACAACACCACCGAGGAGTCTACCGAACCTTCATTATTCTCAAAGTATCAATCAATCACTAGTGTTAGTGTCTTCCTCGTGTCTTCATTACGGAGATACCAAGCATTAATCGGTGCCATGCTGCCCTCCCGCCTATCTCCAAATGTGAGATGTACCAGCAGCGGGGAGTGATCCGAAATGCCAATGGCTAAGTATTTGGCTTCCTGGATGGTGGTGTCCTGCTGTAAAGGTACTAATATGTAGTCTATACGGGAGAAAGAGCGATGAGGGCCTGAGAAGAAGGTGTACTGCTTGTCAGTTGGGTGTCGGAGACGCCATAGATCAGTGAGGCCAAAAGTCTCAATGAAGTCCGCTAACCACATATGGCCCGTTGGTATGTCCCTGTGTGGGTGCCTGTTGAGGTGCCCCGAGACCACGGCATTGAAATCTCCCCCCACTAGGAGCTGCCCCTCCGGAAGGGAAAGGAACAACTCGCCTAAATCTGGATATGATTGAGTTCGAAGCCCAGGCGGGATGTAGCTCGTGACTAGGTTGAGTCTGCGGCCCTCCCATTTACCCGAAATAGCCGCATATCAACCAAAAGGATCAGAATCCGTGTGGTCTATGACTAGGGAAAGGCTGCGACGTACCATGATGCCCACCCCGCGGGACCCTGAAGTAAAGCCGGCATGTATCACAAGAGAGTACCCCTATCTGTTAAGTGCGTGGCACATGTTACCCAGTAGGTGGGTCTCCTGCAGAAGCACCACATCCGGCAGTTGTTGTTTAACAAATTGCAACACTATGGTTCTTTTAAGCTTGTCCCCCAGCCCGTTGACTTTCCAGCTCAAAATCTTGAGGCTTTTATCCCACTTCATAGTAGTAAGTGCTCTTCACTGCAATAATAGCCCTGAGGCTCCTAGTACAACTCGCCCTAACATTTGTATCAATCTGTTGTGACCACACCAAACATTTCCCAACCCTTCCCCCCGACCCCCACCCCCCAACTCCAGCCCCCCCAGCACCCCTCAACCCCAACTTCCCTTCTCTGACCCCCCTCCCTGCTTCCCTGCTCCGTAGGTTCAGAACTACCCACATCCTCAATTAGCAGGGCGCCTTTCGACCCAACCTGAAA
Organism: Lissotriton helveticus; assembly: GCF_964261635.1. NCBI lineage: Eukaryota > Metazoa > Chordata > Amphibia > Caudata > Salamandridae > Lissotriton > Lissotriton helveticus. The sequence goes on along the minus strand of NC_136065.1, from coordinate 1,062,538,781 downwards.
TGAGAAGAGAGCAGCAGAGAACTCCCCCTGTCCCTACTCCTGTCCGTGCCCTCTCTGTGAGGAGCATGCACCAGCTCCACTTCTGGCCGCCACCGCCCCCACCCCTCTTGTCATAGGATAATGTCATCAAATAACATAGCTTCGCAAAACAAAATCCCCCCCCCCCCCACACTCCACCAGGATTAGGGTCCATCCGTGTAAAGTCAACACTGTGTCCCAGGCAGTCATTGTTCACGCCCGCAAGGGGCTCGTGCGGGTCCCATATAAATGAAGAGAGGGAGGGACCCCCGCCATCACTGCCCATCTATCTCGGCTCCCCTCCATTGTGGTAGACAGCCTCTTTCTCTCCCCACCCCACCGAAGGATGGACCACAGAGACACACCCGACCCGCCCCCAAGCATCAATACACACAGTACATTATGTCAACCAGTGGTGTCCATCAGCCGTCCTGTCGCCTTCAATGTTCAGCCGCCTCTCGAAGGGTCCCACAGCGAGGACTCACAGACCTCGATCTCCAGGAGCGTTGACTCTGTTCATCCACGTCCGGCCTCCCGATATTCGATGTTGGTGATGCAGCCTGAGTGTCCCTACAGTTCTCGCCACCCGTTCGGTCCCGAGCTCTTGATTACTCCCGATCAATCCAGTCCTGTACATCCGCCGGCGAGGTGAAGAAAAGGGACTTGCCACCAGTAGGAAAATGCTACTTACCAGTATGCATCTGTTCTTGGCATGTAGAGCTGCAGAATTGCACACTGTGCATAGATGGCCACCTAGTGTTGGGCCCGGATGTTTGCAGTTTGTTTTTGTTGTAGAGAGTCTTTGGAAGTCACGGGATAGGTGACTCCTCCCTTGGGTGATACTGCGCATGGGCATCGGCTCCATCCCCAGATTGTTTTTCGCCATTAGGGAAAGTGATGGAGCTAAGAGATAGTGATGACCATGTGTGTTTGTATCTAGTGTTAATAACACTGGAACAGATAAAAGTAGCCGGGGAGGCGGGTGGGCGTGTGCAATTCTGCAGCTCTACATGCCAAGAACAGATGCATACTGGTAAGTAGCATTTTCCGTTCGAGGCATATGAGCTGCAGATTGCACACTGTGCATAGATTATATAGCAGTACCCACACTAGCGGTGACCACCTGTATCTGTTGCAGTTGTTTGAAATAGTGTTTTAAGTACAGATTGGCCTACAGTAGCTTGTTGTTTTGTTTGCACATCTACACAATAGTGTTTTGTGAATGTGTGCGGTGTAAGCCATGTAGCCGCTTTGCAGATGTCTTCTAAGGGAATGTTCCCTAGGAATGCCATGGAAGCCCCTATTTTTCTTGTTGAATGGGCTTCTTGGAGGAATTGTCAGTGTACGCTTAGCTGTCTGATAACATATTTGGATACACTTAACGATCCACCTGGCAATACCCGTTTCCGATATTGGGTTGCCTTTATGTGGTGGTGAAACGGATACAAAAAGCTGTTTTGTTTTCCTGAAGCTTTGTGTTCTCTCTATGTAGCAGAGTAGTGCTCTTTTGACATCTAAGGTGTGCAGAGCTCTTTCTGTGACTGTTTGTGGCTGCGAGAAGAAAACTGGCAGTTCCCCAGATTGGTTTAGATGGAACGGTGAAATTACCTTTGGTAGGAATTTAGGGTTTGTACGAAGAACCACCTTATTGTGATGCATTAGCAGAAAAGGTTCTTGGATGGTAAATGCTTGCATTTCACTAATTCTTCTTAAGGAAGTAATGGCTACTAGGAAAGCCACTTTCCATGTGAGAAATTGCAATTCACATTTGTGTAAGGGTTCAAATGGAGGTCCCATGAGACGTGTGAGCACTATGTTTAAGTTCCACACTGGTGAAGGTGGCATTCTTGGAGGTATTATTCTTTTGAGACCCTCCATAAAAGCTTTAATGGCTGGCACTCTGAAGAGAGACAGGTGCTGTCTGTTTTGTAAGTAAGCTGCAATGGCAGCTAGGTGCAACCTGATAGATGTGTAGGCTAAATTACACTTTTGAAGATGTAGTGAGTAGCCTATAATGTGTTGAATGGATACATCCAATGGATTCAATTTGTTGGTTTGGCAGCATATCGCAAAGCGTTTCCACTTAGCAGCATAACATGCTCTGGTGGTGGGACGCCTTGCCTTCTTGATACTATTCATACATTCCTGAGGGAGTTTAAGATAGCCAAACTCTGACTTCAGGAGCCAGATCGCAAGGTTGAGCTGAGCTGGGTCCGGGTGCCTGATCTCTCCATGGTTCTGGGTTAAAAGATGTGGAGATGGGTTTCGTTTTTGGTGTGGTACCACAGATAGCTGTAGCAGTGTGGTGTACCACGGTTGTCTGGCCCACGTTGGAGCTACTACTATAGGCGTTGGCGAGTGTTGCTGCATCTTACGTACTAGTAAAGGAATCATTGGTAGAGGAGTAAAAGCGTATGCAAATAGTCCTGACGACCAGTTCATCCATATCGCATTGCCTTTGGCTAATGGGTGTGTGTATCTGGCGGCGAAGTGTGGGCATTTTGCGTTGTCGTGGGTGGCGAAGAGGTCTATCTGAGGTTGACCCCACATCTGAAAGAACGGATGAAGAACTTGTGGATGAAGTTCCCATTCGTGCATCTGCTGGGTCTGCCGACTTAACAGATCTGCCATGGTGTTCTGGACCCCCGGCACGTGTTGGGCTATTAGAAAGATGTTCGGAGGTATAGACCACCTCCATATCTCCTGAGCTAGTTGAGAGAGCTGCAGAGAGTGAGTCCCTCCCTGTTTGTTTACGTAATACATGGCTGTCGTATTGTCTGTGCGGACTAAAACAGTCTTGTTTACCACTTGTCTTTGGAATGCTTTTAGAGCTAGAAACACAGCTAATAGCTCTGGATGGTTGATGTGGAGTAGTTTTTGCATTGGTGTCCACTTTCCCTGCGTGGTGTGATGCAGTAAGTGGGCTCCCCAGCCGGAGAGCGATGCGTCTGCTGTTAGTGTAATTTGTGAAACTGGCTCTAGGAACAGTCGGCCTTTTGATAGGTTTTTTGTGTTCCACCATTGCAGAGAGCGATGAGTCACACTGTCTACCAACACTAGGTCTGTTAACTGACCCTGAGCCTGGTTCCATTGACGTGCCAGACATTCTTTAAGCGGACGCATTTGCAGTCTTGCGTGAGGTACTATTAATATGCAAGATGCCATCATCCCTATGAGTTGCATAAATACTCGAGCTGGAAGCAAGTGTTGTGATTTGAACTTTGTTAGGAGCGTTTGCACACTTGTTATCCTTGCTGGAGAGGGATAAGCTCGTGCTAGTGGAGTATTGATTGTAGCTCCTAGGTACTGTTGTGTGTAAGACGGTAGCAGATGTGACTTGGTGTAATTTACTGTGAAGCCTAAGTTGTGAAGTAACAATACTGTATTGTGAGCGTGTTGTACACATTGATTGTATGACTGTGCCTTTATGAGCCAGTCGTCTAGATATGGGAAGACGTGTATGTGTTGTCTTCTTAGGTGTGCTGCCACCACTGCTAGACATTTGGTGAACACTCTTGGCGCTGTGGCTACTCCGAATGGGAGTACCTTGAACTGGTAGTGCTGTCCTTCCAGCACAAATCCTAGATACTTTTTGTGCGCCTGATGAATTGGGTTGTGAAAGTAGGCGTCTTTGAGATCTAGTGTGACCAGAAAGTCGTCCTATAACAGGAGTGGGAGGACTTGCTGAAGTTTGACCATATGGAAGTGATCTGATTGTATGTAAGCGTTGAGAGGTCTGAGGTCTAGAATGAGTCTCAGAGATCCGTCCTTTTTTGGAATCAAAAAGTACAGGGAATATACTCCCTTGTTCTGTTGATGTTTTGGAACTATCTCTATTGCATTTTTCTGCAGTAAAGAAAGTACTTCTTGTTTTAGCAGCGTTAAATGATCTTGTGACATTGGACGCTGTTTGGGTGTTATGTATGGGGGGTAGATGTTAGTTCTAGACAATAACCTGACTGAATTATTTGAAGCACCCACCTGTCTGATGTGATGTCTTGACAGGCTGACAGGTGTTGCTGTATCCTTCCCCCGACAGGAGTGGAATGTGGCAGGGGGTAATTGGGTAGGAGTGGTGGCAGAGCGGGAGTTGTTATTCTTGCCTCTGCCTTTGTTGTTGTTACCGCGGTAACCTCCCCTTTGATGGCCCTTACCATAGGTAGACTGAGCGGGGCTTTTATAACCTGTGGATGGTGTGTCTGATGAGTACCCTCTGCTCGCACGTCTATATGTGGAGCGACTAAAAGAACGTCTGGGAGCCTGCGACTGCAGTGCTCCCATAGACTTTGCTGGGTCCGTGTCTTTCTTCATTTTTTCGAGTGAGACATCTACCTCAGGGCCAAATGCACAAGTTCCTACTTGTGTAACGATATATCTGTAAGAGACATTAGTTAGTGATAGATTCCTTACCTTAGAATATCCCCAGGCGTCAGACTGGATCCGGAAAATATTGCGTAGCAATACTCCGTCGTCGGCGTCGTTAGCCCTGGAATGACGTCGTTGGAGTACTTAGACGCCGCCCTCGTGCGCTGACGTCAGTTCTGATACACAGCTTTTCCACCCCAGATACGCAGAACCATGATAGAACCAACACTGGTGTCATGAAACTAGGGCCCTGAAAGGGGATGACCTTAACCCTAGATATCGGTTCGCAGAACGGGGAGGATGGGTGGGTCGGTAAGGAATCTATCACTAACTAATGTCTCTTACAGATATATCGTTACACAAGTAGTAACTTGTGCATCTGAAAGAGACACGTTCGTGATAGATTCCTTACCTTACAATAGATACCCCAGCAATACCAACCCTGGTGGTGGGTTTGCAAACCAATAATCACACCAGAAAGTCCTGGAGGACGGAACAGCCAAAGAAGCCATCCCTCCGGATTTGACTGTCCAGGCAATAGTGTCTTGCAAACGTGTGCAGCGAGGTCCACGTAGCTGCCTGGCAAATATTCTGCAAGGGCACTCCTCGGCCCAGGGCAGTGGTAGTCGCCGTGGCCCGAGTGGAATGAGCCCTCAATCCAACTGGGGGCTCCTTCTTAGCCAAGGAGTAACACGCCTGGATACACAAGATGATCCACCGAGAGATGGTCCGCTTGTGCACCACCTTTCCAATCCACCCGGAAATGGCGTGTGCGATCCAGAGAGTAAGAGAGCGCACGTTTTGGGTCCAGACGGTGGAGCCTCTCTTCCTCTTTCGAGGGATGCGGAGGCGGAAAGAAGGTGGGCAAGGTAATGGACTGCCCGATATGGAAGGCCGTGACAACCTTGGGCAGGAAAGAGGGTCTTGTCCGCAACACAACCTTATCCGGATGGACAGAGGAAAGGAGGTGTGGAAGAAAGAGCCTGGAGCTCACTCACTCTCCTGGCAGAGTCGATGGCAACCAGGAAAGCAGTCTTCAAAGTAAGAAGACGGATAGGACAGTTACGGAGCGGCTCAAAAGGAGCACACATTAGGTAAGTAAGAACAAGGTTCAAGTCCCACTGGGGCATCACGAAAGGAACAGGAGGGAACATGTGTGTGATGCCCTTCAAAAACCTATTTACAATTGGGGACTTGAACAAGGAAGGCTGATCAGGTAGCCTTAAGAAGGTGGAAAGGGAAGAAAGGTACCCCTTGATAGTGCCCAGAGCAGAGCCCTGCTGGGCAAGAGAAAGAAGGAAGAGGAGAACCTCAGAAAGGGGTGCAGAGAGTGGATCCACAGCCTTTGCTGTGCACCATGTCACAAATCTGTTCCACCGGCAGGCGTATACCGACTTTGTGGAGGGACGCCTGAATGACATTACAGACTTCAGGAGGCAAGTCAAATGGCCTCAACTGTCGCCGCTCAATCTCCAAGCTTGTAGGTGGAGACTGGACAGGTTTGGGTGGAGGACCGCCCCCTGCTGCTGCGACAGAAGGTCCTCCTGAAGAGGCAAACTAATCGGGGGATCGACTGGCATGCTGAGCAGCTCGGGATACCAGTATCTTTGTGCCCAGTCCGGAGCCACAAGGATAACCTGGGCCCAGTCGCGCCTGATCTTCTTCAGCACTCTGGGCAGAAGTGGTATAGGCGGAAAGGCGTACAATAGACCGCAACTCCACTCACCACGAAAAGCGTCCCCGAGCCAGTGCCGCCATGGAAATTCCAACGCGCAGAACTGATGACATTGCGCGTTCTCTTCTGTGGCGAATAGATCTAACCAAGGCTCTCCCCACTGCTGAAAGAGACCTTGCGCCACGTCAGAGTTCAGACGCCATTCGTGATCCATCATGCACAGACGGCTGAGTTCGTCCGCTCTGGCGTTCAGAGAACCTGCCAGGTGTTGAACCACCAGGGTCACGCCCTGATGTTCCAGCCACAGACAGAGGCGCAAAGCCTCCTGGCATAGGGTCCACGACCCCACCCGCCCTGTTTGTTGCAGTACCACATGGCGGTGGTGTTGTCCGTGAACACCTGCACTACACTCCCCCGGACAGAGGGGAGGAATGCCTTCAGTGCAAGTCGGATCGCCCGCAGCTCCAGAAGGTTGATGTGGAGCTGGGAATCCGCCGGAGACCAGAGGCTTCTGATCTCCGCCTCTCCCATGTGGCCCCCCAGCCCAGGAGGGACGCGTCCGTCACAACCACGTGCTCCGGGTGGGGTAGGGAGAGGGATCTGCCACTGACCCAATCGCGGTCCGTGAGCCACCACTGCAACTGCCTTGCAGTGCCCTCCGACATCAAGACATGGTTAGACAAGTTGCCCTGATGCTGGGCCCACTGAACCTTCAGGTCCCACTGCAGAGCCCGCATCCGCCACCGGGTGCGATGCACCAGAAGGATGCAGGAGGCCATCAGCCCCAGAAGCCGCAGCGTCAACCTGCCCGAGACTCGGGATAAAGGCTGAAAGATCGGAATCAGAGCCTGAATATCCCGAACCCGCTGTTCGGGAGGATAAACCCGAAACTGCGCAGAGTCCAGAACCTCTCCGATGAAGAGGAGCTTCTGAGAGGGACACAGGTGTGACTTCGGCACGTTGATGGAGAACCCCAGCAGGTGCAGGAGGTCGGCCGTAGTCTGGAGGTGGCTGACGACTGTCTGGGGCGAGCCCGCCTTCAACAACCAGTCGTCGAGGTAGGGGAAGACTGACACCCCTAACCTGTGCAGATGAGCTGCGACCACCGCCATCACTTTCGTGAACACCCGTGGGGCGCTGGTAAGGCCGAAGGGGAGCACGGTAAACTGAAAGTGCTCGTGGCCTACCGTGAACCGCAGGGAACGCCGGTGGGCCGGCAGGACGGGGATGTGAAAATAAGCGTCCTGCAAGTCCAACGCTACCATCCAGTCTCCGGGGTCCAGGGCAGCTAAGACCTGAGCCAAAGTCAGCATCTTGAACTCCTCCTTCCGAATGAAGCTGTTGACGTTCCGTAGGTCCAAGATAGGGCGTAGGCCCCCTTTGCCCTTCTTGGGTACCAGAAAGTAGTGGGAGTAACAACCACACCCTACTTCTGTCCCAGGAACGCGCTTGATGGCCCCCTTGGCCGAGAGGGCCGTTACTTCCTCTTGCAGAAGTTGCAAGTGATCCCCCGACACGCGGTGGATTTGCGGTGGCATGGCTGGAGGGGTCGCCTCGAAAGGGAGGGAGTAGCCCCTCCGGACAATTTGCAGCACCCGCCTGTCCGACGTGACAGTGCGCCAGTGGAAGAGGTGATGGTGAACCCTGACCCCCACTGGCGTCACATGGGCCTGAAAGCACGGACTAGGAGGGTTTTGAGGCAGGTGCTGCGGGGGAAGGTGTGGACTGGCCTCGCCGCTGTCCCCTGCCGCCGCTACGGCGGTTTCCCCGGCCGCCACCGCGCTGTTGAACATTCTGAGGTGCGTGGCTGGCAGCACGTGTGGGGGCGCCCCTTCCGTGGCCACGAAAGGAGCGAAAGGCAACCGATTGCTGGCGTGGGGCAGAGAGGCCCAAGGACTTGGCCGTAGCCCTGGAGTCCTTAAAACGCTCAAGCGCATGGTCAGCCTTGTCGCCAAAGAGGCAACGGCCATCGAACGGCATGTCCAGAAGAGTGGCCTGGACATCGGCCGAAAAGTTGGCGTACATCAGCCAGGCGTGGCGTCGAACCGCCACCGTCGTTGCCATCGCCCTGCCCAGTGAGTCCGTGGTATCCAGCCCACACCGGATGGAATATCGCGCTGCATCTCGACCCTCCGTAAGGGCTTGGGTGAGTTTTGCCCGGACCTCCTCCGGACATTGTGGCAGCACGACCGTGTCCCACAGGGTGTGGGTGTAGCGGCCCAAGAGGCATGCGGTATTGACTGACCGCAGTCCCAAACTCAGGGACGAGAACACCTTCTTCCCGAATTGTTCATACCTCTTGGGATTCCCGATCGGGCGGAGCCACCGGGAATGCGGTCTGGGAAGTGGAGGCCTGGATGACCAGGCTCTCGGGGTGGGATGGGTGGACAAAAAGCAAGGGTCGCCCGGGGCCGGGCGGTAGCATCTGGCCATGTTCCTATCCACAGGCGGACCTGAGGTGGGCTTGGACCAAGTGCCCACAAGAACGTCACACAAGACCTCATTAAACGGCAGCAGAGGCTCAGTGGAGCTTTCCTGCTGTTTAAGGACCTCAGTGAGGAGGTTAGTCCTCACGGCCGCGACGGGGAGCTCAAGGTGTAAGGCCTTGGCCGCCCGCGTCAACACTACACTGTAAGCAGCCCCCTCCTCCATAGCCACGGTGGGAGGGGAGACAAATCCAGTGTCTGGCGAAGTGTCAATTCCACTGGCCTCCCCAAGCTCATATGTCCAGTCCTGTTGAGACTGACACTCCTGTGCCAGAGGGTCCACAGACCCTCCCAATCACCCTCGTCACTCATCTCCTGCATTTCAGGGTCAACAGAGGGGGCCGGTTCTCGGAAATAAAAATCTCCAAACTACGTCGAGAGCGGCGCCGCCCCGGCGCCGGAACCGGACCGAGGGTAGGATCGGGGACGGCGTCCATAGCAGGCGCCGGGGGCGACACCCGCAGGGCCGGCGCAGTTGTGAGGTCGACCGGCGACGACCCGGATCCGGAAGCAGATCCAGTGAGGGCCTGCGGCGCCGGGACCGAAGTCGCTGGCAGCGCCGGGGCCGAAGCACCCGACGGCGTCAGAGCGGAAGCACCCGACCCGCTAGGCCCTCCAGCCGGGCCGTTGGGCCTGGAGGCGCCACGGAACCCGGCTGAGGAGGGAAGGACCTCATGGCCATGAGGTACCGCTCGACCTCCTCTGGCATCGCGTCATGCCCAGGGACCAGAAGGTGTGGGGCAGACTGCGACGTCCGCAACTCCATCGGAGCCGCGTGGGTGGTGTCATCCGAACCCCCAGCCGCATTGTGCGAGCGTCGGGGTGGGTAGGAGGAACGATGACGTCTCTCCGACCTCTCATGCCTCTTACCTAAGGACTTGGATCCTGACGACCGATGTCCACTCCCGGAGCTGCGAGGGCTCCGACCCTGCGACCGGTCCCTCGACCTCCTGTGGGACCGGGACCTGGAGCGGCGTGGGGCCGACTGCAGGAGCTCGAGTCGCTTGCGGGACCGCTCCCGCCTAGCTTTAGACGTCAGGGCCCGGCAGTCGGAGCAGGTGCGGTCGTCGTGGTCGAGGCCTAAACACTGGAGACACCGGCGATGGGGGTCGGTAACCGACATCAGTCGGTCGCACTTGGAACAGGGTTTAAACCCGGGCATCCCTACCGGCACCGTCAGAGTCGAAGACTCGAGTAGAGAAATGATCAAAAAGATCAAAAAGTTTAGTCAAAAAAGACTAAGGGGTAGAGCTTCTCCGGATCTGCGCTAGCTGGCGCGGAAAAAAGAAGAACTGACGTCAGCGCGTGAGGGCGGCGTCTAAGTACTCCGACGACGTCATTCCGGCGCCAACGACGCCGACGACGGACGCGGAGCAGCGGACGACGCCTGCTGGCGCGCAGGGGTATTGCTACGCAAAATTTTCCGGATCCAGTCTGACGCCTGGGAATATTCTAAGGTAAGGAATCTATCACTAACGTGTCTCTTTCAGATAAATGTTGCTCATCGAATGGCCTATTGAGTATGGCACTTTGGACTTCTGGCTTAAAGCCGGATATACGCAGCCAAGCATGCCTGCGCAGCAGGACGCTAGTATTGACTGCTCTTGAGGCTGTGTCTGCTGCATCTAGTGCGCAGCTGATAGCTGTGTTAGTAATAATTTTGCTTTCTTGAATTAGCTCACTAGCTCTATCCTTAAATTGATCAGGGAGATGTTGCATTATGTCCTCGAGCTCATCATAGTGTGCTCTATCGTACCTGGCTAGTAAAGCTTGCGTGTTAGCAATGCGCCACATGTTTGCTGCTTGTAAGGCTGTTCTTTTCCCTGACGCATCAAGGAGTTAAGACTCCTTGTCAGGTGGGGGAGCTTCTCCTGATGTCTGAGAGTTAGCCCTCTTTCGTGCGTTGGATACAACTAGAGGGTCGAGGGGAACTGGTCCCTTTATGTATGCTGGGTCAGATGGTGCAGCTTTGTGCTTTTTTTCCACTCTTGGGTTTATGACTCTAGTCCTGACAGGGTCTTTAAAAACCTCAGGGGCATGTTTAACCACCCCTTTGAGCATTGGCAAAATTGTGGAAGACCGTTGTGCAGTGTCAAATGTGTCCAGGAGGAAGTCTTCCTCTACTGCATCGGAGTGCATGTCTACCCCATGGTATTGTGCTGCTCTGATTAGTAACTGGTTGAACCCCATGGTGTCTTCTGGTGGTGAAGGCCTAGACGGGTATATATTGACTTGTGGGACGTCTGGGACGTCCGGTGTATTGTAATCTACCCATGGGTCTGGCGAGTCTGGGGGATCAACTGGCTCTTGAGGATAAGACCCTGTGTCTGATTCATCATACCCATTATCCCCATGTGTGCTAGATGGTAGAGGGGAGAGAGGTGGTGAAATATGGGGTGGAGGAGTGGGTGCAGGAGCTGGGTGAGGTACATGCATAGGTGAGGTAGCCATGTCCTTTTTCCTCTTTGGTGCTGGAGCTGGTGCAGGCGCCTCTGGTGGTCGTTTCTTTGATAGTGTCAATCGACCAGTCTTTGGGTCTTTAACAAGTGTCTTTTGCTTTGGATCTGGAGCCAACAAGTCTTTTTCAGGAGTATGGCCTGTCGGCGTGGAAGGACGTTTCGGAGCCGGTACGGCCTCTTTTGACCCTTTTATCCTTAACACAGGAAGCCAGTGTCTTTTTCGGATCCGAAGGCTTTTTCGGTTCCGGGTGTTTTTTCGAGTCCGACACTTTTTTCGGCTCCAACGGGTGCTTCGGCGTTTTTTTGGTGCCGGAAGCTTTCGGTTGCCCCGAAGTTGGCTTGGGTGCCGATGGCTTCGGTGCGGTAGTAGATGGTTTTTTTCCGTGCCGGTAATTGTGTGCCGGCACCGAGCGGGGGTCGACTCGAGCCCGAGCCCCCTGGAGGCCTTATCGACTTCTTGGCCGAGCCCAAAGGTGGGGCCGTCGAAGTATTGTCTCGGTATGTACCCGAGCGCGGGGGTGTGACCGTAGCGTTTTTTGTGGGTGTTCTGCCTCCGATTCGCTGTCGACGTCGTGTTCTTCTGGGACGTCGACGCCTTCTTGGAAAATGTCATCCGGAACCGGAGCCAAAGATCTTTGAGCCATGGTTCGCCTGGCTCTCCGGTCCCTGATAGTCTTTATGGAGCGGAAAGAGGCACAGGCTGAACAGTCCTTGGCCTCGCGCTCCGGAGAGAGGCGGGTTACAGACCTCGTGGAGGTCAGTGTGGGGAAACTTTGACCCACATTGAGGACACCTTTTAAATGGTGTCCTTTCCATTAGCTGGAGTCGAGGCCTAGTTGGGCCCGAAGGCCGTATTCGACGACCGGAATGGATGTCCTTGGAGTCGAAGAGTTATGTCAACTGGAAAACGCCTTGCAAAGTATTTTCTTGATGCCGATGAAGATTGCGCGTCAACGGTTAATCGGTTCCAACACGGAGCGCTGGAACCACATCCGAGCCCGGTGGTGGAAAAAACCAATCTGGGGATGGAGCCGATGCCCATGCGCAGTATCACCCAAGGGAGGAGTCACCTATCCCGTGACTTCCAAAGACTCTCTACAACAAAAACAAACTGCAAACATCCGGGCCCAACACTAGGTGGCCATCTATGCACAGTGTGCAATCTGCAGCTCATATGCCTCGAACATGATTTTTAGCTTGGCCGGGAAGAACATCATGTACTTGACTCCTCTCTCCCGTAGAGCTGCCTTAACACCCACAAAGGAGCACCTCTCCCTTTGCACTTGCAGAGTAAAGTCTGGAAAAAAACGTATTGTGGCATTCTCGTATTGCAGGTCCCCGGCCTGCCTTGCTGTCTGTAGGATGGCGTCTCTATCCCTATAGTTAAGGATTTTTGCAATTATTGTCCTGGGCGGAGCCCCTGGTTTGGGTTTAGGGATAGGTGCACGATGGGCACGCTCAACGGTGAAGAGTTTAGACAGCCGCTTAGGCTTAAGGTGTTTCAGGATCAGGTCCTCCAGAAAGAGCTCCACACTGGGCCCTTCCAATTCCTCCGGAACCCCCAAAACGCAAATGTTGCTCCTGCAGGCTCTCCCTTCTTGGTCCTCCAGTCGTAGGGACATCTATCGGTGTTGGTGCACCAGTTCATTTACGCGTTGTTCCATAGCGTTAGTTGTTGTCTGGAGTTCCCGGATATCGGCTTAGTTGGTTTTGGCCTTTTCCGAGGTTTTACCAAGGTCCGCGCGGAGCAGATTGACCATGATTGAAACCTTGTCGATTTTCGTCTCAAGATTCGCGCCAAGTGTCTGAAAGGCCATCATTATGGAGGCTAGCGACGGTTCTTTTTGTCCGGCCTGGTCCCCAGTCGCGCCCTCCGTCTGCTGTGTCCCCTTCTGTACTGTATATTTGTCAAACTTGTTGGTCTGCGTTTCGTTTAGGCCTCATGGCGGCTGTTCCAAGCGGCCCTTTCGCAGCGGGGAGTCTCTGGTTAAAAACTTCCTCAGTCCGGCACACCGCTAGGGCGTCAAGACACTCTCTCTGCGCCGCTTCCCCGATCTCTCAGCAGGCCCCTGTATCGCACTTTAGGGCCCAGGCTAAGGCGTCACTCCAAACAACTCTCCACGCTGTGTCCCGTTGATCTTCTCTCAGTGCCGTCGTTTCCAACTCTAGGGGGACATTAACTGTTCAACTTAACCCAATCTCAAGTAGCCTCTTGCCCTGGGAGGGCTCCTAGCGCACTTTTCAGTCCGCGACCCATCTACCAGCTCCTCCAGACTGTTACAAGGGTGTTTTTGGCGGCCCACTCTCCTTGCCGGCCAAACACGGAACCACGGCACACCCGGCTCCCCTTTCTTCCATAGTGCCAGCGGGTTCACGATCTGCTATTTGCTCATGCCAGGCGCACTCACCGCGGCTCCCGCTAAACTGTAGCCTCTGCCTCCGCCGATCCTCAAGGCCTTTCACAGGCCGCAGCCAAACAGATTGTGCCGATTATTTCAGGCCGGCTGCCTCCTCATCGGTTTGAGCCGTACGCCACGGGAGTCCACAACGCGTTCATCTCGCTCCCGCGACCCCTTTACTGCGGCGCCGCACCACTCAATTCCCGCGTGTGCCGCTCGGGCACCAGCGACGCCACGCTCCGACCAGGCCTCAAATCCGGGCCTCTAGTGGCGCCCGGGCCGCTCGCAGAGCACCAGTACCGGCCACCGTCGTCCGGCCCCGGGCTGCAGGCCCGTAGCACGGCTCCAGATGTAGGGATAGAGACCGGAGTGGGCTCATTAAGCTCCGCTTCACCTCGCGGAGGCAGCGATGCGGGTAGAATGCAACTATCACGGATTCTGCCGGATGTCAGAGGGATGAAGGGTTTTGGCTCCGAGGAGCTCTGGGCTAAGCGGCCATCTTCTTCGGCACCTGGCCACGCCCCCAGGTTAGATTGTTTTTTACGGTTAGGCAGTCGGGGTGGAGGGGCATTATGCCCGTCCCCTGCCGACCAGGGTCAGACCGTTTCTCTCCTGCTCTCTCGGCTCAAAGGTACCGACCTGCACCGGATCTCCCCGCTCGTGATCTCGGCTCCTGAAGTCCAACCAAACTTTGGAAGACAGACTGACTCCTTAGACTGTGCAGTGTGTCTCAAGGGAACCAACATGTGGGTGAAGCATAAGCACCTTACTTAGTAGTGGTTCCCTAATACTTTCTCTGGTAAAAACATGGTCACCAATACACAGCGCCATCAAGCTGAACCTAAAAATGTAGTTTACTTTGTGGTAGAACTAGTTCCCTTACAGAGATGGAAGGATTTGGAGAGGAAAAGAAACCACAGGTAGAGGAGGGGGGAAATGACGCAAAGGAGGTGGGAAGGTAAGGAGGTGGGAAGGTAAGGAATGGGTGGGGTTAAGGAAGGCACTAATGTTAGTTCTTAGCTTGTAGTTCTGACATTTGCGTGTGTGAAAAAAACGGCGATAATAAGGTGGGGTATTGGTAACTGTGAGCACTCGAAAGAAGGCCAAATTCTGCTACATATTAGCACCTTTTCATACTAGATATAAATGTTGCTAAGTGCAGTTTTGTTCGCAAATGTTTTGACATTAGCCTAAATGATACTCTGGGGCAACACATATACACGCACTATCGCCTCTTTCTGACTGCAATAAGGATCACAAAGATGACGAGGGGAAGTCATTTGATTTCACACTGACTTTCGTTTTTTGAAACAATAATTTTGACATCTCTTGGACACGGCACCTTATTTCTCGGCGGGACTTCCGCGGTTCGGTGGTCCGTTAAAATGATGCTGTTTACATGCACGATATGGGTGTGAATGTAGGAACATTTGTGAATATGATTATTTTCGCCTGTTCACAAGTTAGCCATCCGTTTCTAATAGTGTGTATTTTTGAAGTACTTCTTGCAAGACGAAGCCTTTTGGCTCTTGCCTTTGATTGCGATACCCGCGGTTGTAACTTGTATTAAGCGATTCTGTAAACAGGTTATCATCAAACTTTTGCATGACCTAACTGAATACCCCAATGTTTAGTAGTGCTTTTAACACGATAATGTCAGTTGACCTTAAAAATGAGCATTGTTGTACATGACATGAAGCACTAGGTAGCACTCTCTTGATAATTAGACATTGATCGATGGACCCCAGATATCTGTCGCACATGGCTCATACATGGGGTAGTCTCTTTCTTTTTTCGAATCGAAGACAGGTTACTATACACCAGACCAAGACCAAAAATTAATTTTCAAACAGAAAACCGACCTTGTGTCAAGCCTTTTTTTTCGCAATTTTACGTTTGGCTGCTAGGTCCATACTCTGCTTTGATTGGGACAAGGAGTTTTAAACAGTATGCTCGTCTTTGATCTCAAATTGGATTGCTTTCTGGCATATAATACACAGTCATAATTATACATATATATGTCTTTTCCACAAACTGGTGCTGTTGGATTTTTGTATCCCACAGAGCGGGGCCTCTAAAAATAACTTGAGCTGGTGCCGAGAGAGGTGAGGCTTATCCCTTGAGAAGCAATGGTAAGCTTTTTTGGGGAATTTCTCTACCAATTTTTGCTAGGTTTGATGACGGTGGAAAGCTATGAGATACAGAGATATTGAATGTTAATTTATTATTTTTCCTAGATGCAGTAATACATCATGCTTTTATCGAGGATCAGAATACCGACAACAGAATCTGTACTGTATGTATGATTTTTCGTGTTTTTGCAGTGACAACGTTTTGTTTAGGTTCTGAAGGAAGCCAGGGAGAATTATCCTAATGGCTGAAACATGTTGACAGTTCAAACAGTGAATAATTCTTAACTGTTTGCTCTCTTTTCACCTTCACACTGTTTTTAGCAGGAAAATACACTAGAGATTGTTAGGAAAAGTACTAGAAAGGGTAATATCTCATCTATGTTGTTTATCCTTTTTAAATCACATCTTTTTCACCGTTCTTGCACTGCATTCTAGATTTATCCTAATTACAAATACAACAAGCATTTACAATGCAATGGTCTCGGCAGCATTAAAGGTAGAGCTATTGGCATTGCGCATGATTTTTTTTTAAAATCATAAATAAATGGCATTTACAATGCCAATAGTTATATCTTTCGCAAATGTGACACCTATAGCATTTGTAATGCAATATGTGTTGTATATACGTGACTTAGATATATGGATATTACAAATAACAATGGCTTTTATTTTTTTAAATAACTAACACTTAAATAAAAGTTTCAGGCTTGTACTTGTCCTTTAGTGACGTAGGATAACCAATCTACCAATGCAATTGCCAATCATCTTACATGTCTTGTTAGTGCACATAAAAATGAAACATCATGCAGCAGCGCCATGCAGGCAGGGGGCGTATGAAGGGCAGCTTTCAAACAGACCCACACCAAAAGCCAGTATTCGTCAAGTTTTGTGCCGTCCCACAGATGTGCACCATATTACTATTGTGTTCCGCGCCTCTCCAATGCCTGAAATCATGACAAAGTTTAGCCCTGCATAGTCTCTCTGGCGACCAGTGCCAGCGGCGGACAGTCTTCAAAAAGCTATATTTTAGCAAGCTTTACTGAACCCTTTGACGTAATCTGCTAGTCTGGTTTCCCACCCTCCTTCACGCAGTGTTTCCCCCCCATGTGAACGGTGTGTAGGTTGGGCTGGGGAAAACACAATGATTAATCAGGGTGGCAGATGACCTCCAGTATATGGACACAATCCAGAATATTATGCAAAAAAAAAAACACACAGCATCTGGTCATTTCTGAGCAAGTTTTAGCACCTGTTTCCTTCACGCCATCCACGGGGGAGTCTGTATTCTCGTTCAGCAGCATTTTCGTGTCTGGAAAACGACAGGCAGAGCAGAGCGCAGGAGACAGAAATCCGAAAAAAAGCCATTTCACTGGGCGCTTCAGATGTACCGAGGACAGACAGAATTTTCGCTTCACTCTGCCTGGTTTTTGTCAGTTTATCTTTCAAAGCATAAGGACACTGCATACTGTTCTTCTAGGCCCTATCATTTTTTTTATATCTAACTTGATAATTAATTTAAGGAGGACAGGTTTGCAGGATGTGGTAGATTGCACCTCTCCAAAGAACTGCAAATAGTTTCCCTGGTGTCAGTTATTGAGTCTTTTGCCTTTGTTCTTCATATAATAAATTCAATAATCCCTGCTACTCGTCGAAAAGCGCTTCAACACCTCGCCAGGAGTTGTAGGCGCTATATAAATACAGTTACAATATTTTTGTGCCTACAAAACCACTCACAAATGACGCTCTGTGCGTTTTGCGACGGCTGCTTTTTATTATTTTTTTCAATTTTGTGTCTGTACACCTGGTTGGGCCTAACCCTACCTTTACCCCATGTCAGATGATGTTTCTACGGAATCTCTCAAGTTCCCCGGTCCCACCCGAATACAATATTAAGCTGAACCAAAACAACACATTTTTAAATAGGAAAACACATATAAAGAAAGCTTTTTTTTTTTGCAAACTACAAAAGCAAGCATTTGGTAACGACATCCCCTGTCCGAGCGGCCTTCTGTCAAATGATCAGAGGTCGATGTGGCTGCAGAAACTAGATTTAACATATTTGTGCTTTAAATTAATTTGTGCTTTAAGTTAAACCCAGGCTGATGGCTGAGAGACAAATTGCGCGTTTTAAAAGCATAATAAAGGCAATTTATATACACTTACCCGGCATCCAGTAGTCAACGGGTGCAAGGAATTCAGAACACATCCCTGGCAGGTCTGTAAGGCGCGCCCCTACACACACGTCTGAGAGTCTGCCTGCCTGTGCGCACACATGTGTGCCTGCGTCTTGTTTATTTTTGCCACACAGGGCAGCGGAGACGGTGAATGTGCATCTTTTATGAGTTGAGCAGGTCTGAATATGTGTAGGTATTCGCCGTCCCTACCAGTAAAGGCTGTAAAAATGTGGCATATAATACGTGCATAAAAAGGATGCCTGCATTTACATGAGGAGACGGGATTGTGTTCGGCAAGCTGCCTGCTCCCTCCGCTCAGACTGGCAGATGCTTTGCAATTCATAGCGCTGGTAATTTGCCGTTAGGG